>NC_079216.1:29087135-29169635 GCF_029633865.1 Lampris incognitus | reverse complement strand
CCACTCCTTCGTTGACTTGGCTGTGTGCTTAGGGTCATTGTCGTGTTGAACGGTAAACCTTCGCCACAGTCTGAGGTCCTGAGCGCTGTGGAGCAGGTTTTCATCAAGGATCTCTCTGTACTTTGCTCCATTGCTGCCACCACCATGCTTCACTGTAGGGATGGTATTAGCAAGGTGATGAGAGCTGCCTGGTTTCCTCCAGACATGACGTTTGGCATTCAGGCCAACGAGTTCAATCTTGGTTTCATCAGACCAGAGAATCTTGTTTCTCATGGTCTGAGAGTCTTTTAGGTGCTTTCTGGCAAACTCCAAGCGGGCTGTCATGTGCCTTTTACTGAGCAGAGGCTTCCGTCTGGCCACTCTATCATAAAGGCCTGATTGGTGGAGTGCTGCAGAGATGGTTGTCCTTCTGGAAGGTTCTCCCATCTCCATAGAGGAACGCTGGAGCTCTGTCAGAGTGACCATCGGGTTCTTGGTCACCTCCCTGACCAAGGCCCTTCTCCCCCGATTGCTCAGTTTGGCTGGGCGGCCAGCTCTACGAACAGTCCATGTGGATCCAAACTTCTGCCATTTACGAATGATGGAGACTACTGTGCTCTTTGGGACCTTCAAAGCTGTAGACATTTTTTGTACCCTTCCCCAGATCTGTGCCTCGATACAATCCTGTCTCGGAGGTCCACAGACAATTCCTTTGACTTCATGGCTTGGTTTCTGCTCTGACATGCACTGTCAACAGTGGGACCTTATATATACAGGTGTGTGCCTTTCCAAATCATGTCCAATCAATTGAATTACTACAAGTGGACTCCAATCAAGATGTAGAAACATCTCAAGGATGATCAGTGGAAACAGGATGAACCTGAGCTCAATTTTGAGTGTCATAGCAAAGGGTGTGAATACTTATGTACATGCAATATTTCAGTTTTTTATTTTTAATAAATTTGCAAAAATATCTACAAAACCTTTTTCACTTTGTCATTATGAGGTATTGTGTGTAGATTGATGAGAAAAAAAAAGGAATTTAATCCATTTTGGAATAAGGCTGTAACATAAAAAATGTGGGGAAAGTGAAGGGGTGTGAATACTTACTGGATGCACTGTGTATATATATATATATATGTGTGTGTGTGTGTGTGTGTGTGTATATGTATATGTATATATGTACACTACCGTTCAAAAGTTTGGGATCACCCAAACAATTTTGTGTTATCCATGAAAAGTCACACTTATTCACCACCATATGTTGTGAAATGAATAGAAAATAGATTCAAGACATTGACAAGGTTAGAAATAATGATTTGTATTTGAAATAAGATTTTTTTTACATCAAACTTTGCTTTCGTCAAAGAATCCTCCATTTGCAGCAATTACAGCATTGCAGACCTTTGGCATTCTAGCTGTTAATTTGTTGAGGTAATCTGGAGAAATTGCACCCCACGCTTCCAGAAGCAGCTCCCACAAGTTGGATTGGTTGGATGGGCACTTCTTGCGTACCATACGGTCAAGCTGCTCCCACAACAGCTCAATGGGGTTCAGATCTGGTGACTGCGCTGGCCACTCCATTACCGATAGAATACCAGCTGCCTGCTTCTGCTCTAAATAGTTCTTGCACAATTTGGAGGTGTGTTTAGGGTCATTGTCCTGTTGTAGGATGAAATTGGCTCCAATCAAGCGCTGTCCACTGGGTATGGCATGGCGTTGCAAAATGGAGTGATAGCCTTCCTTATTCAGAATCCCTTTTACCCTGTACAAATCTCCCACCTTACCAGCACCAAAGCAACCCCAGACCATCACATTACCTCCACCATGCTTAACAGATGGCGTCAGGCATTCTTCCAGCATCTTTTCATTTGTTCTGCGTCTCACAAACGTTCTTCTTTGTGATCCAAACACCTCAAACTTGGATTCATCCGTCCACAACACTTTTTTCCAGTCTTCCTCTGTCCAATGTCTGTGTTCTTTTGCCCATCTTAATCTTTTTCTTTTATTGGTCAGTCTCAGATATGGCTTTTTCTTTGCCACTCTGCCCTGAAGCCCAGAATCCCGCAGCCGCCTCTTCACTGTAGATGTTGACACTGGTGTTTTGCGGGTACTATTTAATGAAGATGCCAGTTGGGGACCTGTGAGGCGTCTGTTTCTCAAACTAGAGACTCTAATGTACTTATCTTCTTGCTCAGTTGTGCAACGCGGCCTCCCACTTCTTTTTCTACTCTGGTTAGAGCCTGTTTGTGCTGTCCTCTGAAGGGAGTAGTACACACCGGTGTAGGAAATCTTCAATTTCTTAGCAATTTCTCGCATGGAATAGCCTTCATTTCTAAGAACAAGAATAGACTGTCGAGTTTCAGATGAAAGTTCTCTTTTTCTGGCCATTTTGAGCGTTTAATTGACCCCACAAATGTGATGCTCCAGAAACTCAATCTGCTCAAAGGAAGGTCAGTTTTGTAGCTTCTGTAACGAGCTAAACTGTTTTCGGATGTGTGAACATGATTGCACAAGGGTTTTCTAATCATCAATTAGCCTTCTGAGCCAATGAGCAAACACATTGTACCATTAGAACACTGGAGTGATAGTTGCTTGAAATGGGCCTCTATACACCTATGTAGATATTGCACCAAAAACCAGACATTTGCAGCTAGAATAGTCATTTACCACATTAGCAATGTATAGAGTGTATTTCTTTAAAGTTAAGACTAGTTTAAAGTTATCTTCATTGAACAGTACAGTGCTTTTCCTTCAAAAATATGGACATTTCAATGTGATCCCAAACTTTTGAACGGTAGTGTATATCCTGGATTTTATATATATATATAAAATCCAGGATTATTTAGAAGTAGTATGAGTAGCTTCAGAAATGAGCATGCAAGAAATGCAACGGCCTTAGGCCGACACATTTGGTCATTGGTAGACAAGAATATTGGTTACTCTATTTCATGGAAAATCCTTGCAAAGAGCAATGCATATTCAATTAGCGGCAAAGGAGGTAACCTGTGCTTGACAGAAAAGTATGTTATTATTTGCAAACCTGATATATCTACCTTGAATAGGAGAAACGAACTGGCCACCAGCTGTAGACACCGAAAAACATATCTTCTTTGTAACTACAAGTAAATGTCTTCATTATCCCCCCCCCATTAGATGATACACATGTGACATTTATTACATGTTGTACTGTTTTATATTTTAACTGCCTGCCTTTCCAACTGTGCCCCAACACCACCCCACTATATGATATACATAAATTACCCCATTTGGTGTTACCTTGTTATATTCTAAATGTATGACATTTCAACAGTACCCTGGTCATGCTTTTTCAAACCAGCATGTGAGAGGATTATGCTATTCCCCCCAGTCCCCCCCCGACCGACCAGAGGAGGCGCTAGTGCAGCGACCAGGCCGCACACCCACATCCGGCTTCCCACCCGCAGATACAGCCAATTGTGGCGGTAGGGATGCCCAAAGGATACATAATATTGCAATAGATTTTTAGCAAGCCCAACTTTACTGAAAAGCTATTGCAAAATGGTTTAACTTTAGTGACAATCTTATGATCTTTTCAACAAATTAGGTGTTGGAGGGAAAACCTATGATTAAAAAAAAAAGGTTATAGATATTAATAAACCCGGGCATGTATACACTAACAATATCGAGAGAGAAATTTAGTTTTAGGTTATGATCGCATGTGATTTCTTGAGATGGAGATTACCTGTGCCATTGCCCTCTTCTCTATACTGTATAAATGCTAACGAGATGACATGAAAGCCACTTTATTTGACATTGTATTCTTACAATGAATTTGTTCTGTGCATTTAACCCATCCTATTGTATAGGAGCAGTGGGCAGCTGCAGCACCCGGGGACCAACTCCAGTTCTTCTTTCCACTGCCTTGCTCAGGGGCACAGGCAGGAGTATTAACCCTAACATGCATGTCTTTTTGATGGTGGGAGGAAACCGGAGCACCCGGAGGAAATCCATGCAGACATGGGGAGAGCATGCAAACTCCACACAGAAAGGACCTGGGATGGCCTGGGTTTCAAACCCAGGACCTTCTTGCTGTGAAGCCACAGTGCTAACCACTAGGCCATCCATGCTGCCCCTGTCATTGTGTCAATTGCAGTTTCATGAAACACAACCCTCCTAAAAGGTTCAGCATGCTTCAACCAAAGTGGTTCAAATGCTGCTTTGCACAAACATGATGGAGATTACAACTTTTTCAAACTACGCCAACTCAAATGTTGGGGCAAAGAGCTGAATTTGACCCCTGTATCCGGGAGGCACCACACTGCTTCCACATTCTCCTTCCATAAATTCATCAATTTTGGGGTGTATTGGTAATTGGGACGCAAAGAATGAAATTCTTTATCAACAACAGTCGAGTGTATAACCCGGGGCTAAAAGCAATGCAGATTATAGTTAGTGCAAAAAGCAGCATTTAGCAGATCTAAAGGTTCACTCTAGCTACCCTTACAGGTCATATAATCACCATAATATCTGTGAAAACTATCACTGCTCCTTCCCCCCCATTTACCGATAAGCACCCATCCTATTGGGAAGTGTAAAGTTGTCTAAACATTCATAAGGGCTGGAACAGGCTTGAGCGATAGGTAGGAGTTAATTTGTGTATGGGAAAAAACATTGAACTTATCTCTAGCTGTATTGAGGGCACTGCAGGCTGGATTAAACTGAAAATCTTCACATCTCCAAAATCTGCCTGTCCTCACCTATATACTGAAAGAACCACCCAGACCATTGAGGTGGTATGAGGTTTGTGGTGCAAACATTGCATTAGAATAACATGTATTTATCACACAAAGATCAAGAACATCTCATTAAGATATTTGTTTGCTGCTAACAGGCCAAGCTAAGAGTGTTAAAACAGTGTGATGACTGCTCACTACCTAAACCCATCCCATTATGTGTTTACTGCATACGCATTGCCCAAGTCCACTGCATTAAGATATGTGTTTAGTACACATAGCCCGGCCCACAGTGAGGTTAAGTAGAGCAGAGTTAGCTTTGTTGTCTCCTGGCTATACATGACACCATTTTCTCCACTCTGCCCCAAGGTGCACACGCTTACACACACACACAATGCACGCACGCACGCACACACGTATGCACGCACACACACACACACACACACACACGCGCACACACACACACACATAAATGCACACCTCATGGGAACAATAAAATGAAATTCACTTTTTTTCATAAATACACACTCAATTATTTACTGACTCACACTTTGCTTCCATTGGCGCACACATTCTGTAAGTAAAACAACCTCATTAAGTCACATTCATGCACAAGATGATGCTTAAGCTAACAATTTTTCTAATTTGCCCCCCCCAGTTTCATTATTTGACATACAAAAACCATGATATTGTCATCCAGATATGTATAATATACAAACACACATAAACATATATACTCTATCTGTCTCTCTCTCTCTCTCTCTCTCTCTCTCTCTCTCTCTCTCTCTCTCTCTCTCTCTCTCTCTCTCTCTCTCTCTCTCTCTCACACACACACACACACGGTGCACGGCTGTGGAGCAGTGGGGCGGCTGTCAGGTGATGTGCGTCAGTCCTTGGATCCTCTGGCTCCCTGGTGAGGGTAAGGAAACTAGGACAGGCCTCTGCAGAGCGCACACACACACACACACACACACACACACACACACACACACACACACACACACACACACACATGGCCCTGTCCCTCAGGCCATGGCTTTGCTGCATCTCACACATGCATGCATACAAACATCCTGTACATATAGACCTATATGCATGGGCATACGTGAGTGTTCACGAGCAGATTCAGTGCACGCACACACACGCATGCACACACGTGCACACACACACACACACTCACACACACACACACACACACACGTTTGTCCAGCCTAGCCACAACGCACTCATACACACAGAAACTTGGCACACAAACATTGAAAAAGGCATGCACATAGACAAGACACATGCATATGTGTACACATCCACACACCCATCTCTCAGGACCATTGCAGTGCACTCATTAATATTGTCCTGACAACAACTGGCTTCCTGGCAACCCCTCTGCCATCACTCACCCAGCCGTGCCCCCGGCCTGAGAGCGTGCATGCAGGTGTGCACGGGGATTTAACCTGGGCGGAGCCAGGGGAGGGGAATGAGGGGTGCTAATAGGCTGAAATTAATCAACGCTGGCTGATTCGCAGTCTGGGGAATGAGTGGCGGGCAGCGGACAAGCAGGCAACACAAGCAGAATACTAATGGACTAATAGAGACTGGGAAAGAGGGACTAAAACACTTAACTTCTCTTTCAGTCTTTGTTTTGGCAACCATGAACAGTGTATTAGATAACAATGAGTTGTCTTGTAAATGAACAGTTATAATATCCTACAAAACATACAGAATGCTAACCAACTTAACTGAGAGCAATTGTCACACACCAATTAAAAAACACCCTAAAATCAAACTGCTTTGAAGGAAAACAAAATGTGCATAGTCTATGGGGGGGATTGTCTGTATCGGTCCAGAGGTGGCAAACTTAGTTCAGATTTAAAGTCAGAATTTAACAATCTAAAGCCAGATTCTTTCGATTAAAGCAAGAAAGAAAAAAACCTCTCAATCGCTTGCTTAGATGTCAAAGTGTCAACTCATCACATTTTTGCTGTATTTCTACATAACCATCACAAAAAAATATCTAGGAAAATAAAAAGATGGAGAAAAGATGCAGTGTGGGGATTCTTCTTGTAATAAGACTGACACCGATGATCGTTAGTTAAAAGGCTTTACTGCTGACACACACGTTTTCATGGGGCTTTTTAGAGTTTTTAATTTCAATTGGTAAATTAGAGAAAAGCAAAGCTTGGCTGCATGGAATTGGGATACAAAAAAAAAACCTCCCTCTCACCCTTTTTTCGGGTGGTGTGTGTCTTCTTCAAGCCCGGGTCTTCTACCAGAGGCATGGGAGTTTGAGGGTTCTGCGCAGTATCTTAGCTGTTCCAAGAACCGCGCTCTTCTGGAATCTGCTGGAGCCACTCTCCCAGTTTGGGGGTCACAGCCCTTACATTATATTACATTACAGTCATTTAGCTGATGCTTTTATCCAAAGTGACTTGCATTAAGTGCATTTAACGTAGGAAATCAGGAGAACTACTAGTCATCAGAGGTCATAAGTGCATCTAAACAAGCATCTAAGAGCAAAACCAGTGCTAAAGTAAAAGCGCAAGAAAAAAATTGTTTTAAATGAGTGAATACAATAAGTGCTAAGAACAAGTAACAGGGTAGTAGTTCTTGAAGAGGTGAGTTTTCAACCTGCGCCGAAAGATGGGTAGCGAATCTGCTGTTCTGACATCAGTGGGGACAGAAAAGAGCCGTGACCGGGTCGATCGGCAGCAAGGGCCTCTGAGCGACGGGGCAACCAGGCATCCCGAGGCAGAAGAGCGAAGTGGTCGGGCGGGGGTGTAGGGCTTGACCATGGCCTGGAGTTAGGAAAGAGCTGTTGCTTTCACTGCCCTGTAGGCGAGCACCAGAGTCTTAAACTGGATGCAAGCAGCTACTGGGAGCCAGTGTAGGGACATGAGAAGGGGAGTTGTGTGGGAGAACTTAGGGCGGTGGAACACCAGATGAGCTGCAGCTTTCTGAACAAGCTCCAGAGGTCTGATGGCTGACACCGGGGTGCCAGCAAGGAAGGAGTTGCTGTAGTCCAGCCAGGAGATGACCAGAGCCTGTGCTCCTATTACCATTGGGACTACTGTGGACTTCACTTACCACATCTGATCTAGTTCTTCCTTCAGCCCTTGGTATTGCTCTAGCTTCTTATGCTTTTTTCCTGATGTTGCTGTCGCTCAGGATGCTACATCGATCACTACTGCTGTCTTCTGTTCCTTGTCGACCACCACAATGTCTGGTTGGTTAGCCAGCACCTACTTGTCAGCCTGGAACTTGAAGTACCACAGGATCTTAGCTCTGCCATAATTGTGTTGGAGCCTTTCCATCTCAAATTGTGACAGTAGCTTCCTTCTATTGATGTTTGAGCATTGAGCCACTAGCTCAGGGGTTCCCAACCTTTTTTGGCTCATGACCCCACTTTGAAGTCACAAAACTCTAGTGACCCCAGACATTCTAAAATTATGCTAGAATTAATTTGTTTCAAGAAAATTTTAATTTTAGACCACATTTAGGCTCTACCCATGTCAATTCTGTATATTTATTATGTATTTTATGTATTATGATTGGTGTCTCTTTTTTGTGATCAATTTTTTTTATTAGTCATCTACTTTTTCCCCAACACGACAATACAAACACAATGCAAAAACAAAGGGGAAAAAAACATACGAAAATTACATACATACATACATATACATACATACTCAAACTGCTCAGATCCCCTCTCCCCACAGGACCCATGGTTGGTGTCTCTCGCCTATATATTGGGACAGTTGAACTTACACATCTCACTGCAGCCTTTCAAAGGCTGGTGATGTAGTAGACAGAGCACATCTCATCTCTGCAGTTACATCCAGTCACAAACGGTACTTTGACTTCATGCACACAAGAGCACAAAATCCAGCTTCACACAAATATGTGTTTCCAAAATGAACCAAAAGTTTTAAAGCACACTGTGAGATCTCTGGGTACTCTTCTCTTGCTCCAAACCAGAATTCCTCCGTCACCACTCGCGAATGCAGTCCCTGTTGCCTAATATCACATGCCAGTTCAATCAGCTGTTCAACAGCGGTGGCAGATAGGTCCACTGAGCCTGCATCACAGTGGAATGGGTCTGTTACCCAGTCAAACTTTGACATATCCAAGTCTGGAAAGTAAGTGGAAAAGTGCTCTTCTAGGGGTTTCAGGTGCTCGCACATCATCTTTGTGGAGCACTGGTCCTCAATGCTGTTGCCTGTTAGAAACTTGCTCAGCTGGGGGAAAGGGGTGAAGTTTGCTTTTGAAAGGCTTTCTCTCCAGAATATGTTTCCCCCTGAATCCATCAATACAGTCACTCATCTGCATGATACTTTTGTTTTTCCCCTGCATTCTTGTGTTCAGTTCATTAAGTTTTCCAAAGATGTCCATTACATATGCAAGGAGGTACATTTTTTTCTGGTCACACAGAAAGTCGACAAAATCTGTTTTTTTTCCACATCCATGAAAAACAGCAACAGTTAATTTCTCAACTTGAAAAATCACTCCAACACCCTACCTCTCGACATTCACTATGCTTCTGTGTAAAAGAGCAAATTGTCGTGTTCAGAGCCCATATCACCACATAGTTTTGCAAATAGACGTGCATGCAGGGGATGTGGTTTGATGTAGTTTACCATGGCTACAACCTGCTGCAATATGTCCGCAATGGGCACACTCAGTTCCTTAGATGCCAGTTGCTCACGATGAATCATGCAATGATTCTATACTACAGAGGCGGCCAGTTCCACGATTAACGTACATAGGCCTGCTTGCCGTCCCGCCATAGATGGAGCCCCATCTGTACAAAATCCTACCATACACTCCCATGGAATGTTGTTTCTCTCCATATACACTGCTCAAAAAAATAAAGGGAACACATAAGCAATGCAATGTAGCTCCAAGTCAATCACACTTTTGAGATATCAACCTGTCCAGTTAGGAAGCAACACTGATTTGTGAATCAATGTCACCTGTTGGTAAATTGTCTAATTTCCACCAGGTGGAAATTAGACAATTTGCAAGACAACCCCTATAAAAGAAATGGACTTGCAGGTGGTGGCCACAGACCATTTGCCTGTCCTCATCTTTTCTGGCCGATCTTTGGTTAGTTTTTCATTTTGCTAGTGCCCTCACCACTAGAGGTGGCATGAGGCGGTATCTGCAACCTACAGAAGTTGCTCAGGTAGTGCAGCTCATCCAGGATGGCACATCAATGCGTGCTGTGGCAAGAAGATTTGATGTGTCTCCCAGCACAGTGTCCAGAGCATGGAGGAGGTACCAGGAGACAGGCCAGTACACCAGGAGACGTGGAGGGGGCCGCAGGAGGACAACAACCCCGCGGCAGGACCGCTATTTGGTCCTTTGTGCAAGGAGGAACAGGAGGAGCACTGCCGGAGCCCTACAAAACGACCTTCAACAGGCCACTAATGTGCAGGTTTCTGCTCAAACAGTGAGAAACAGAATGCATGAGGATGGTATGAGGGCCCGACGTCCACAATTGGGGCCTGTGCTCACAGCCCAACACCGTGCAGCCCGATTGACCTTTGCCAGAGAACATCTTGGTTGTCAGATTCGCCATTGGCGCCCTGTGCTCTTCACAGATGAGAGCAGGTTCACACCGAACACATGTGACAGACGTGAGAGAGTCTGGAGACGCTGTGGAGAACGTTCTGCTGCCTGCAACATCCTCCAGCATGACCGGTTTGGCGGTGGGTCAGTGATGGTCTGGGGAGGCATATCCTTGGAGGGCCGCACAGACCTCTACGTGCTAGCCAGAGGTACCATGACTGCCATTAGGTACCGGGATGAGATCCTCAGACCCATTGTCAGACCATATGCTGGTGCAGTGGGCCTGGGTTCCTGCTCATGCATGACAATGCTCGTCCTAATGTGGCCAGAGTGTGTCAGCAGTTCCTGTATGTTGAGGGCATTGATGCTATGGACTGTCCTGCACGTTCCCCAGACCTGAATCCAATCGAGCACCTCTGGGACATCATGTCTCGTACCATCCGCCAACGCGATGTCGCACCACAGACTGTCCAGGAGTTGACCGATGCCCTGATCCAGGTCTGGGAGGAGATTCCTCAGGAGACCATCCGTCGTCTCATCAGGAACATGCCCAGACGTTGTAGGGAGTGCATACAGGCATGTGGAGGCCACACACACTACTGAGCCTCATTTTGAATCGTCTTGAAGAATTTCCACCGAAGTTGGATCAGCCTATGTTCTCATTTTCCACTTTGATTTTGAGTATGATTCTGAATCCAGACCTTAATGGGCTAATGATTTTGATTTACATTGATCATTCTTAGGTTATTTTGCTCTAAACACATTCCTCTGTCTGATAAATAAAGATTTTCAGCTGAAATATTTCATTCATCGAGGTCTATATTGTGTTTTTAGGTGTTCCCTTTATTTGTTTGAGCAGTGTAGTTGTAGAGGACATCATTAATTACCTTGGCAGTATCTTATTCAGGAAGAGGGAGACAGTACAAAATATCCTTGTGAATAGCATTCTCCTGCATATAATGAACAAATAACAACAAAACAATTAAATGAAATAACAAGTAAATGAAAACACAAGGGAGGAGGTGATTAACCTACTCAAGAAGGTTGCACCGCAATGGGCACAGAACATTGATGAGATAGTAGACACTGTTCTTCGGGTGGGGAGAAAGGAGGAGAAAAGCGCGTCAGGTCATTATCAAATTTGTCAAACGTCAACACAGAGATGGGATTTGGAGAATGAACAAGGAGTCGGAAATATGCAGGAAAGCGGGAGTTTGCTTTACTGAAGATTTAACCATGGCAGATAAACACGCTAGAGAAGCTGTTTGGCCTCGGATACAAGAAGTGAGAAAGGCCGGGAAGAAAGCATACTATCGTGGACCCTTTGGATTCATCGATGGGCAACGGATCTAGTTGACAGAGTGAACATTGATATGTAATCCTACCAGTAAAGACATTAACAAATGATGGAAGGGGATGGATGTTTTGGGGGGTTTTTTCAGGGGAACTTCTGAGGGGAGGATACACTTAAAGAGGTTGGTTCTTTTCATTGTTCCTAACAAAGAGTTTTGAGGTTAACCTTTTTTTTCTATATGTTTTCTCTAAAATCATAGATTTCTTTTCTATCGTTAAATGCAAGGGGTCTTAAGGATAATGTAAAATGCAAGGCTACTTTTTTTGTTTTGTAAAGGTCTTAAACCACACTGCATATTTTTGCAAGAGACTCATTCATGTGAGGAGGACACTATATTTTGGAAGAACCAGCGGGGGGACGAAATTATTTTTTTCTCATGACAGTAATCAATCTGGGGGTGTGGCCATATGTTTTTATAGATTCCCTGGGGAGGTAGTAACATTCAAAACTGATAAGGATGGTCATTGGATTGTTGTGGTTGTAAATTTAGAGGGGTCATTTGCAATTTTGATGAATATCTATGAATATAATAATATTGGTCAAAACAAAATATTAATAGGAGCTCTTACAGAAATTATTGCTGAAACTTATAGTATAGGATTTACTTTAATAGGTAGCGATTTTAATACGGCACTAGATGAGTGGTTAGATAGATGTCTACCTGTTCATAATGATTACCATTACAACACTGTATTGAAGGAATTCATAAATGTAAATTATTTTATCGATATTTGGAGAGAGAGAAAAACACACACACAGGAGACAATTCTCTTGGATAAAACCCAATGGGAGATCAAGATCCAGAACATAACTTTGGCTGGTGACTCCAGAAATCACAAATTCTGTGACTAATGTCGCAATGTCTGCTGCTCCATTGACAGACCATTGTGTAATTGAAATAGCTCTGAAACCAGATGGTAATCATAAATTTAGGAAAAATTATTGGAAGTTCAATGTTGATCTGTTAAATTCAGAAGAATATGTTAAGGAAGTAAAGGCATTTGTGGTGGAAATTAAAAGTGATACAGAAATAGATACTTACTGCAGGAAATGGGAATATTCTAAACATAAGGCCAGGAAGTCTATCAGTTAAATTTAGTAAAACCAGATGTCACCAGCAAAGGGAAGATGAATTTAATTGGTTCAAGAAATTAATGAATGTTGCAGAAAAACTGAGTTGTCAGATGAAAAAAAGCAAAGATAATGAGTTTACAAGCCAAATTAGATACCTTGTTCATCCAAAGGGCACAAGGAGCTTAGGTTAGATCCAGAGCTAAATGGATAGAACAAGGGGAAAGGAACACGTCTTATTATTTTTTTTTCGACTGGAAAGGACGAGACAAGAAAGAAATGCAATAAATGTTTTGATGATCAATAATAGAGAATGTTCTGACACAAAGGTAATTTCTGAAGAAATTCATCATTTCTATTCCAAATTATACTCTTCATCCTATTCAGTTGAGGATTCATTATCATTTCTTTAAAGTATTAAACATTATATTCCTAAAATTGGTTTGACATTTAAAGAAATGTGTGATTCTGAGATTAGAATGAAGTAGATGAAGCTACAAAGCAAATGTCAGTAGGTAAAGCTCCTGGTCCAGATGGTTTAACCTCAAACGTTTATAAAAATTTCTGGGAAGATACGAAATAACTGTTATTTAATGCCCTAAAAGAATGTATTGAAAATAATAATTTAATGTCGACAACGACAACTTTGTTACCTAAACCTGATAAGGACAAAATATGTATTGATAACCTGAGACCAATAACTTTATTGAATGTGGATTAGAAATTATTTATGCATATTATTGACAATCGGATGAAAGTACGTAGGACAGATAATACGTGAAACTCAGTCGGGGTTTCTTAACGATATAGGTCTATAAATAATAACATTAGGCTGGTTCTTGATTTCCTAGATTATAATTATTTGATTGAATACAATGGTTTCTTAATGTTTTTAGATGTTTACAAAGCCTTTGATTTAGTTGAACATCCATGTATAATGAAGTATTTAGAATATTTTGGTTTTAGTCCAAAATTTATAAAGGTAATTAATATGATGTATAATGACATTAATAGTTCAGTTTCTCTCCCTAAAGGAACATCTAAAAGATTTGAGGTTAAACGAGGGATTCGACAAGGTTGTTCTTGCTTCCCTTTATTATTTATTTTAGTTGCAGAATTGTTGGCTTTTTTTTTAATTGTCTAGACATTGAGACTTTAAATGTGCTAGGCAATCATCTGGTCATAACTCAGCTGGCAGATGATACTACCATCTTCCTCAAGAGGTCAGAACAGATCCCTCTGGTAATCAAGAAGATACATGAGTTTTCTAAAGCATTTGGACTACATTTAATTTTTTTTAAATGTGAACTAATTGCTGTACATGACCATCCACTAATAATATATTTGTATGATATTCCAGTAAAAATGAAGTAAAATACTTAGGAGTGGTTATAACAAAATATTGTAAAACTAGAGAAGAACTAAATATTGAGACGTATAAAAAAAGTAAATCTAAACTCAGTTTTAGGTTACAGAGGGATTTATCAATCTTTGGATGTATTTTGATTACTAAAATTGAAACATTATGTAGAATTATGTAGCCAGCTTTTTCATTAGCCATTCCTCACAATTTAATTAAATCAATTAATCAAACAAATTTCAACTTTATTTGGAAAAACAAATACCAGTATATTAGAAAAGGGGATGTGGTAAAATCGTTAGAAGAAGGGAGCTTAAATGTAATTGACCATGAGGAAATGAATGGTACGATAAAACTAAAATGGTTACAACAATTCCTACAAACCAATAACGGATTCTGGTTTAATATTTCTTCTAAAATATTAATAAGTGCGGTGGGATAGATTTGCTGTCAAGATGTGATTTCTGTATTGCGAAACTACCTATTAAGCTATCTAGATTTCATCAGCAGGCTCTCTTATATTGGAAACTGGTTTATAAGCATCCGAAGGAATTGAATCAAGTGCAACGGGACTTGGTCTATATCCGTTAAGACGTTTCGCCTCTCATCCAAGAGGCTTCATCAGTTCGTGCCTTTCTGACTAGACCAAGCTAGTCTGACTGGCTGGTGATGAAACTCAGATATTTAGCCTCTTTGGAGTCGTTATCAGAGCTAATGATATCCATGGCTCTTTGTGCTCCGATGTTTAGCAACGCACATCGTTATCAGGGGTATTGATATGCGTGGATCTTTTGTGTTCCGATGTTTAGCAACGCCCGTCGTTATCAGTTATTGATGTGCATGGCTCTTTGTGATCCGATGTTTAACCACGCCCGTCGTTATCACAGCTATTCATGTGCATGGCTCTTTGTGATCCGATGTTAAGCAGCGACGGTCGCTGGGGGTGTTAGTTTCGACTTCATTGTTCAGTGGTCATGAGTCGTTGGAGCCGTTAGTGACCAACTGTTGTTCTTGGAGGCTAGGCTTCTTGAGTCTCCTGGGTAGAGATGAAAGGACGGCATTGTTAGTGGGAGATGCGTGGTTTCGCAGACCTCCTCCTCTGTTGAGGGATGGTTTTTCCAGTTTCGCATAGATGGCTTCCTTCACCCCTCTTTCAAACCATCTATCTTCCCTGTCCAAAATGTGTACGTTGCTGTCCCCGAAGGAGTGTGTCTTCTCCTTTAGGTGTATATATAGATAAACTGCTGAGTCTTGTCCTGGGGAGTTTGGCCTTCTGTTTTGGGCCATCCGTTTGTGTAGTGGTTGTTTGGTTTCTCCTATGTATAGGTCAGTGCAATCCTCATTGCATCGTACAGCATACTCCAGATTGCTTTTTTGGGTGTGTGGTACACGGTCTTTGGGATGAACCAGTCTTTGCCAGAGTGTGTTGCTGGGTTTAAAGTATACCGGGATGCGGTGTTTGTTAAAAATTCTCCTGAGTTTCTCGGAGACCCCAGAAACATACAGGATGACTGTGCTCTTCATTCTGTTCCTTTTCTCCTCATCGCTCACCTGGTCGGTCTTGTTGGAACGTGTTGCAGTTTTCACAAAGGGGTAGCCGCAGGTATTTAAAGCTCCCCTCAGGTGTTTGTGTACTTCTCGTTGGGCCTGAGTGCTGCTGGGCACATTGTCAGCCCTGTGTTGCAGAGTTCTTATGACGCTCAGTTTGTGTTCCAGCGGGTGGTGTGAGTCGAAAAGTAGATATTGGTCTGTGTGTGTAGGTTTCCTGTAAACCCCAATGTGGAGGCTCCTGTCTTCCCCAATGTGGACGTCACAGTCCAAGAAGGGCAAACTGTTGTTCTTTACGTCTTCCCTTGTGACGCACTAACGAAGTCGAAACTAACACCCTCAATCACCGTCGCTGCTTAACATCGGATCACAAAGAGCCATGCACATCAATACCTCTGGTAACAACGGTCGTTGCTAAACATCGGAACACAAAGAGCCATGGACATCTATAGCCCTGACAACGACTCCAAAGAGGATAAATATCTGAGTTTCATCACCAGCCAGCCAGGCTAGCTTGGTCTAGTCATAAAGGCACGAACTGATGAAGCCTCTTGGATGAGAGGCGAGACGTCTTCACGGATATATACCAAGTCCAGCTGTACTTGATTCAATTCCTTTGGATAACCATGACCTGGATGAATGAGAACATTCACAGACATGGTTTATAAGCACAGTTTCACTCCACACAGTTCTCCGATTTGGAATAACAGATGTATCTTGTTTAAAAGAAAATCTCTATGTTATTATGATTGGGTGGAGAGAGGTATTTGGTCTATTTTACATTTGATGGATTCAAGAGGAAATCTTCTAGAGTACAATGAGTACATTGATCAATGTGACGTGTTCAAAAAAACAATACTCAGTGGTTATCAAGGCAATCCCACAAGTAATGGTGAATATGATAAAAGGAATGTTGCCTTATGACATGTTAGTACCACAGATGACTTCACTTTACATAGACAATCTCGATTTTACTGAGAAAAAACCCACAAACAAAATTGTAAGGGTGACCTTACCTCCATACTATTTCCTCTACCATTACAAGGAAAAAATCTATTTAAAGATTATACTAAAGAGGTTATAGTCAGAATTAGAACCAGATACCTCACTCTCCCTATTTCACCAAAGGCGAAAGACATTCGTTTTAAAATTATAAATGATATTTAGACTTGCAATGAGTTTCTGAGACAAAGATTTAACATTGATAAAAATTGTATGTTTTGTGATTCTGTTATCGAAACATGAGAACATTTGTTTTTTTACTTGTAATTATACTAGAGCCTTTTGGGAATTATTTCAAAATTGGATATCTGAAAAGGACTTTCATTTTCCCACTTTAGATTATAAGTACATAAAATTTGGAGTTATAATGGAGGTTAAAAATATGGAAATGTTGAATAATAGGCTGATTAATGTGACTAAACAGTTTATCCATAGATCTAGATTTATTAATGTCAGGCCACTTATTCTTAGTCTTCATGAACAAATTAATACATTTTAAGAAAGCCCTGAAATGTATACAAACCAAACAAGCTTTGCATATTTACAAAAACAGTTATATTGATTTCTGATTAGACCTGTCTTTTTGTCTTTTTATTATTTTTTCCTTATTTTTTATTGTTTTGTGAAATACTTTAAAAAATTGTGATAGCTCAGTTTGAGTTGCATGGGCGTTTCTAGCCCATTTTTGGGGGTGCTGCAGCACCCCTAAATTGAACCCCAGCACTCCTAAAGTTGAACAGATTTTTTTATTTTTTACTGTATGTCCATGTTTATTAAGCTGAAGAAATGTCAAAACCATATCCAGTATATGGTTTGAACGTAATATTTTAACAACAAAAATACAGCACCCCCCCCCCAATGCTTCGAAAATGGTTTGATCCACCCCCCCCCCCCCAACATTTATCTTGCCTGGCCGGCCAGCACTCTGGGTGCTCAGCACCACTAAAGCTCTGATCCTAGAATCGCCCCTGTTGAGTTGTACTATTTGCTAATTTGTTGTTGTTATGGCCAGATTGTGTTGAGCTCATAAAGGTATTAAAAAAATAAAAATAAAAACTCGATGCGTCCTTAACGTTGGCATGGATGTTAAGTAATACATCCACTAGACTAGAGGGCAGTTCAGAGTCAATGGTTATTGACAGCAAACATGGCGAGGGTGGCGGATGTCGTTTTGTCCGTGCGCAGGCGAGGTAACGTCACAGAAATTTTTAACATTTTTACCAACTCGCACAACCGCTCCTTAAAGAGTTCCGCCATTTTTAAATGTCTTCATCGTGTCTTGCTGCTCTCGCTCGAACTATTGGCTACACTGCCCCCACGATTCCCGACGGTACTGCTTGGTTTCGTCCGTATCCATAAGCTTTCAGAAAACGTGCACAAATAGAGAAGAAAGCCACTTTATTTTGTCATTGTATTTTTACAACGAATTTGTTATCTGCATTTAACCCATCCTATTGTATAGGAGAAGTGGGCAGCTGCTGAACTCTAGTTCTTCTTTCCACTGCCTTGGTCAGAGGCACAGGCAGGAGTATGAACCCTATCATGCATATCTTTTTGACGGTAGGAGGAAATCTAAGCAAGGAGGAAACCCACGCAGACACAGGGAGAACATGCAAACTCCACACAGAAAGGACCTGGGATGGCCTGGGGTTCGAACCCAGGACCTCTTGCTGTGAGACAACAATGCTAACCACTGGGCCACCGTGCCACCCCCTCACTCGGAAATGTGCACAATATAGATGAAATGAATGCAGTGTATGGACAGAAGGCTCCGTCTGGATCCATATATGTATTTATCATTGAGCATAAATGAGGAGTAAATACTGAATAAGCAGTATAAGTATATGTTCAATGCATTTCTCTGGGACACTTACACAGGACATTCAGCTGTTGCAGGAATCTAACTTGACACCTTCCTATTACAGAGCTGACTCACAAACCCAAAGCCTGCACTGTAGCCCGTCTTACGGCATACTGTAAAATTAAACGTTTTTTGGATTCTGATATCGCCAGTCAAATGAAACACATGCACCCTGTGAGGGACAGAGCAAGAGGGAAAAACATAAATGCAGTTAGCACAAGCAAACCAAATTATACCCACACAGTGAAAAACCGCCTACAGAGCCTCCTGCAAAAAGCAGCTCTCACACACACAATGGCAAGCCTGTCAGTACAACAAAGGACAAGTCAGTGCCGCCAACATGCCATAAATACTTCTTTAACTCCGTCTCTCTTGCCATTTTTCTTTTCTTACTTGGTCCAGCTAATTTCTCCTCTTCCCTTTCTTTGTCAGTCTGTCTGGCTTTTTAAAAAAAATCTAGTTTGGAAACACTAATCAATTTTGACTGACAGATTGGGAAAATGCTGTTAAATCACTGTTGATAGAAGACACTAGATGAACAGAGAAACACATCACTTGCTTATTACTTTTCCTCTCTCTCTCTCTCTCTCTCTCTCTCTCTCTCTCTCTCTCTCTCTCTCTCTCTCTCTCTCTCTCTCCGTCTCTGTCCGTCTCTGTCCCCTAAGTGGATTGTCCTCAGATGGAACTTTGGGAAGGGGGAGCAGTGAAACTGGGTCACATGTACTGAGGGGAGTGAAAAACAGTGAGAGAGAGACAGAGATGGAGACAAACATTACAGAGAGAAAGAGGGAGACACGGAGGCAGAGAGAGAGAGACAGAGACCTTGACCTTTAACCAAGCCTTTAATATTCCAAGTCTTCATTCACATCAAGATAACATTAACACAAATACTCATATACTTAGTGTAAAAACACAACAATCACCATACACAGTAAAAACAAAAGAATACAGACCTTCCCCTATTTTTCGTTTCTTTAGAAATTAAGAAGAAGCACTTGGTTTTCCATTGTGCACAGCACATCCCCATGTCCCCAAATAGAAATAAATCCTTCCAAGTTGGAACTAAGTTTGAAAAACATGAACTCGATTTTCAGCCGAGCAGCCATTAGACCCCTGAACATGAGCATGGCATCTGCGGACCCTGTGCCTTTCATTTTGTTCCGTCTGCTAAGCCAAATGCTCATTTTTGCCTGACCTATCAAAAAATTAACCAAGGTGACACGGCTGCACTGTGCTGCCGTGTACCTCAGACCAAAGACAAACAGGCTGTCTTCAAGAACCTCTCCTAAACCTCTGAGCCACTGCTGCAGTACAGAGAAAAGAGGGCTCAACCTGGGACATCTGAGCCATAAGTGCTGTAGGGTTTCCTCATCATTACAGAAAGAGCAGTGGCTCCCTGCCCTATGATCAATGTGTGTCACATGTCTGTTCGTAGCCACAGCCCTATGTACCACCCTCCACTGTAGATCCGCAGTGCATTTCTCTATGGGGGGTTTGAACAGGGACCTCCAGCTGCCCCTGGGGGATGCGCCTGGTGCCAACACACTCAACCACCTCGACTCCTGCATGCTGGCTAGTGATGTTCTGTTGAGAACCTTTACAGCGACTGCGTACAAGGCCTTCTGTGACGTGCTTAAGAAGTCATGTAGTTCTGGTGTTTTGAAGGATAGAATGGCCCCCTTCACTTCCTCCTGCTCCTCCACTGCTGCAAGGATTGACAAAGATGGAAAACAGGCCACATAGCTGGCTGATCCTCTCCACACTCCACTCCTAGTGCCTCTCTGAAGAAGCCAGGAAGTACACTGATCACTTCCTCCAACAACCTCTCCATCAAACGAAGATATTTAAAGCCAGTCTTTTGGCTCAAAATGCCAGCTGTCTTCCACTTTGCTCCTGATCTGAGACACGCTAACTTCGTAAGTCCAGCTCTTATGGGGGATCTCTGTACACTTACGGAGCTGAGCATCCTGTAGCGTATCAGCGGGTTATGGACAGTGGTTCCTCCCCTATACTGCCATAGAGCTGGGAGTAGTCTCTGTTGGTGCGTAAGACCGTTCCCCAAGCACAGAGGACAGATTGATAGAAGGGTGTCGTCATGAACTCCATGCCAGCCAGGTCCAGAAGGAACAAGTGCTTGTCATAGTTCAGGTTCATAACCCTCCGAAGCAACACAGATGCTGTTTCACTCCAAAGTCACTGGTCATGGTATAAAAGGCGCTGCACAGTTTGAAGGCGAAAAGCCATGATACGACTGCGGAGGTCAATCAGGCCCTGGCCTCCTTCCAGCACTGGTAAGAACAGTACAGCAGACTTGGTCCAGTGAAAGCCTCCCCAGAAGAAGTTCACCAGCATCTTCTGTACTTCACGTATGAGCATGTCCGGAGGTTCTACAACCGCAAACCAGTGCCAGAACATCGAGGCAATCAAGTTGTTAACAATCGAGACTCTCCCCCTATAAGACAACTGAGGCTGGATCCAAGTCCATCTAGACAATTCGGCACTGACCCTTTCAATTAAACCCTCCCAGTTTTTGCTCAGAATGCGGTCACTGCCCAGAAAGACACCTAGGCATTTTATCCCTTCTGTATTCCAATGCAGTCCTGCTGGTAATGTCAGCTTTCCTTTATTGTTCCACTCTCCCAGCAAGAGACCCTCCGATTTTGACCAATTGACTTTTGCAGAGGAAGCTTGTTCGTACAAGGCCAATCTCTGCTTGAGAAATTGTAGATCGTTTTGAGATGTTATGAAAACCGTAACATCGTCAGCTTATGCTGATAAGCTAACTGCATTGGCGAGGGTCCCTGAAAAGGTTAGTCCTGGGAGCCCCTGCATGAGCTGAAATAAAAGTGGTTCAATAGCCACGGAGTACAGCATTCCAGATAAGGGACAACCCTATCTTATACCTCTCTTAACAGAGACAGGTCGGCTGAGTCCACCTCCTACCTTCAACAGAACACTGGCTCCGGAATACAACAACTTGATCCAATTAATAAATGTATCCCCAAAACCAAAACCTTCAAGTGTTTTAAACAGATAGCAATGATCAATCCTGTCAAAAGCCTTCTCTTGATCTAAGGAAAGCAGGCCAACATCCAGCTCCTGGAGCTTAGATATGGCAATAATGTCCTGTATCAAAAAAAGATTATTCTTAATTGTACGGTCAGGAACACAGTACGTCTGGCTGTAATGTACAACCGTATCCATACACTGTTTGAGTCTATTTGAAAGACATTTTGCAATTATCTTACAATCAGTACATAACAATGAAACTGGTCTCCAGTTTTTCAGTAGGCCAAGATCTCCCTTTTTTGGTAGCAGTGTCAGGACAGCCCTTCTACAACTCAAAGGTAGAGTTCCAGAGTCCAAACAGTCGGTAAATACATCGTGTATGTCTCGTCCAATTAGAGTCCAGAACGTCTTGTAGAACTCTGAAGGAAGTCTATCAACTCCGGAGGCTTTGCCACAGCTGAGCTGCTGAACTGCCGCAGACATCTCGTCAAAGGAGATGGGGGACCCCAGCAAGGTCACCTGTGTTTCACCCAGCTGAGGCAGTCCCTCCAGTATCTCCTCCACACAGTCAGAGTCACAGGTCTCCGCACTGAACAGGCTGCTGTAAAAGTTTATGGCCAACTTCCTCATCTCTGATGGATCAGTTGTTATTGCCCCACTGGGAAGTTTGAGATGCATCATCACATCGTTCTTTCTAATTTTCTTTCGAGTTTAAAGAAAAAATAGGTTGGAGCATCTATGTCTTTGATGGTGGCGATTCGGGTTCCGATTAAAGCACCCTTTGCTCTCTCATGTAGGAACTTACCTAAAGCATTCCTCCTACTTTCCCAGGTGCTGCTGTTGCCATCATGTCCAGTAATTACTTTGTCTTCTAATATACTAATTTCTCTCTCTAATTCGTCAAGACAGAGTTTCTCCATACAGAGAGTGTGTTGATTGTATCGCTGACATAAAATCCTAATTTGTGTTTTTCCTACCTCCCACCATCGAGCTAAGCTCTCAAAATCTTTCTTCCTCAGCCTCCAATGACTCCAGAAGTCAGAGAAGAATTGACAGAAGGCTGTATCATGTGTTAGCCGCACATCGAAGTGCCAGTAGGAACAATGTCGAAATTGAACTCATAAGGAAAAATCTGCCACTACTAAATGGTGATCTGAAAATCCCTCAGGTGATATCGTGGACTTAATCAACCTGTTGCTGTATGTTTGATTGAGGTAAATCCTATCCAATCTGGCTGCCCTCACACTACCCTCGGCAGCTTTTACCCATGTGTACTGCCTAACTGTTGGATTAAGTGTCCTCCAGATGTCCATAAAGTCGTTTTCTGTGACTACAGTGGACAAAAAAGAAGCTGACGGTGGATGGGGCCCTTCTGAGTTTCTGTCAACTGTAGGGTGTGTAGTGCAATTCCAGTCTCTTCCCACCACTATGATTGAGCCACTATTAAATTGTTTTTTTATCCCTCAGTTTGCTAAACAATCTCAAGCGACCAGTGCCTGTATTATAAGCATACAAATTTATAAACACAAAAGGTATTTCTAGGATTGTTGCCTGAACTACTTGGATTCTGCCCTGCTCCACTTTACATGTCAAAACATTTGTTAAAAGGAGGTGCTGCGAGAAAAGAACAGCTACCTACACCTGCACTAAAGTTGGTACCATGGCTAAAAAAAACTGGCCTGCCCAACACATTCCCCACTCTATCTTGTTGTCCACAGAGCTATGTGTTTCCTGTATGAAGAGCACATCTATGTTCTTAGCTCTACTCAGCTCAGCTACCACACCTCGCTTAACTCTATCCCATCCTCCATTAATATTTAGACTCCCTACCCGCAAAATTTCCATTAAAAGGAGAGAGAAAATGAAGGATGAGACAGTGAAATCTTTCCAAGAGAGAAAAAAAACACCTTTTGTGTATCACCTATATTTCAATTTTGAACATTTAGAGGAACCTTTCCTCGCCTTTCTTTCCTAAGTTTCGTCAGAATCTTCTTTAGACGAAACCTCTTCTGCTTAATGAGCGCTTCATATCCAGCCGATTTTCTAATCTTCATAACAGAGTTGACAAAGCTGTCCGTATCTGAGAAGAAATCTGATACTTTCACAGATTGTCTGTCAAGTTTCATCAAGGAAATCATTAATCTCCTTTAATGAATATGACTGCTGATCACCTTGTGACACAATATCAGCAAACTGAGATAGGCTATCATCCTCTAACATTTCCTCATCTGTATTTCCAGCGTTTTCACAGTATGACTCACCTGTTGCAGAGACCTGACTCTCAGCCTCAGCTGGGTGACTGTCTCTGACTGGTTCTGTCTGTCCTCCGTCTCTGCATAGATCCACATCCTGTGCTTCAGTACCACTCAGATTACCGTCATTTACAGTATTGCTGTCCTGCTCAGTTGTTTCATTTCCCTCCAAACCAGGTTGCGGATCACCGGTTCACCCGCTGCGGGCTCCCTGTGTGGGCAGGATAAACGTTTGTGGCCGACATCTCCGCACTCAAAACATTTCATGCTGCCAGAACTTGCGTACAAAGTGTAGAAACCGTGTTCGTATTTGACTTTAAATGACACTTGTAGATGTTCTGAGGGATCATTTAAATACATGAAGGCCTGTCTTCGCAGGGAGTTAACATGCTGCAGTCTGGCGTCGTCACAACCCAGACATACTGTTCTGAACCCGCTAGCAAACTTTCCGAAACGACACAGTTCTCTTTCAATGAGCTCGTTCGGGATAAACGGAGGTACGCCTGACACGGTAACACGTGTCGACGGCACAAACAATGGGGAGACGGCTACAAACAAATCGTCCAGCACCAGGCCTCTCTCGACCAACAGGTGGACTAAACGCTCCTCTCGGAGAAAAGCCACCACGGCTTTATTCATCCGAGAGCCGTAGGTGATGTTCTCATAGCCGACCTGTTCTCCTGCAGCCAGGAGAACCTGTTCGACAGTGTACCGCGGGTCAACCACGATTCTAACCCCGTGTCTGATAGACAGGGGAGGCGAACCCTCACTGGGGAGGGACGCCATATTGCACACCACCAAAGTCCGACCAGCTACTCCAGTCACTTTCCAACAACCGGCGACGAAGTACAATTAAAATTCTCTCACCTTACCATGTAGAGAAGAAAGGAAAAGTGAAAGCAGCAGAAACCCAGTGAATTAAGCTGAAAAACATACTCAAGTTCATTCAACACCCTCACTCACGCTGACGCACCCCACCTTCCCGCATGCAGTGCAGAGAGAGGGAGAGAGAGAGACTGGACAACAGAAAGAAAGGGTCAACAATTAACTGGGGGAAGAATACTCCAAAAGTTAAGGAGGGGAGAAGGAGACAGACAGGAGTGAGGACAGAGAGAGACAAAGAGGGGGGAGAAAATCGGGGGGCAAGAGAGAGAGAGAGAGAGAGAGAGAGAGAGAGAGAGAGATAGAGAGAGAGAGAGAGAGAGAGAGAGAGAGAGAGAGAGAGAGAGAGAGAGTAATAGAGAAAGAGGAGGTCGAATTCCCTGGTTCAGCAGGAGTGGATCAGTCACAGGCCTCATTCCCTCATTCCTTTCATCTGATCTCAGTGGACCACACGACCTGACACACACACACACACACACACACACACACACACACACACACACACACACACACACACACACACACACACACACACACACGCATGCATGGCATATACCCATACAAAGATGGTGAATGCATGCATGCAAACAAAACAAATACAAAAACAGTCTTTCCAACCCACACAATGTATACCAACATCCTTGTGAAACACCTACCACAGATGAAGAAATAATAAACACACAAACATAAAATGAATGTCTGGGCATGAAAATATACGCACACATACACAACAGACACACCCAACACTGCAAGATAAACTTAATGAATCCATTACCCTGTAGATTCAACAGCAACAAAGAGACGAATGTGGCAAATGAGATTCAATAACAGAATACCGACACAAAGGCAGAAAACACACACACACACAAACACACACGCACAAGCTCACAGACTCATACCGACAAACAATTGCATGGACATAGGCACAAAAATAGGCATGCACTTGCACACAAACACACACACAGCACAGACAGAGATTTTAACCCGCATGAGAGCCAGTGTAACTAGGCCCCGCTCCATCCCGTCTCCCCCGTGGAGGCAGGATGGAGGCAGGATGGACAGATCCCAATGTGTATGTCTGTGCGTGCGCGCGCGCGCGTGTGTGTGTGTGTTTCATACCATCCTCTTATCTCTCGGGCATTCAGCTTCCACCACATTCATCTGTGGCCCTCATAATGATAACCACACGTGCGGCATGCACACGCACGCACACACGCACACACACACACACGCACACACACACACACACACACACACACACACACAGCTCATTCCTGCAAAATGCAAGGCATGCCCAACCCCAGCATAGTAATGTTCAAGGTCGATAGCAGATCCCAGCCTTAAAGGCTCGCCCAAAGACTGTCCGAGTCTCATTACCAATCTGTAATTGATTGTTTTTCATCGGATATTAGCATCAATTAAGCTTATTGAGTTAAATCAATAATAATAATAATAATACATATAATATTTTAATAATAATAATAATAATAATATTAATAACATAGTAAGAGGTGTAGCTAATACTTAGCATCGTGAATTAATTATTTTAACTGTATGATATGTCATTACTTATCTGTAAAATATTTGTTGGGTTTGTTTTTTGATTTTTTGTTTTTCCGGTGGGGGGATTGGGTTAACCCAGCCACTGAGTATGCACAAGCCAGTGCATTCTTAGTGCCGGTCCCAAGCGCAGATAAATGGGGAGGGTTGCGTCAAGAAGGGCATCCAGCGTAACATCTTTGCCAAATCAAATATGCGGATCATTAATAAGATTTCCAGGCCCAGGTTACCAACGACCGCCACCGGTACTGTTAACCAGCAGGGTGCCGGTGGAAACTATGCTACTGTTGGGTGAAGGAGAAGGAGAGGGGGAAGGCATGTCCAAAGGCAGTGAGAGAGAATGAAGGGTAGGAGTGTGGAGGTGAGAGTCGGAACTTTGAATGTTGGCACTATGACTGGTAAAGGGAATATCATCACTGCCATATCCTGAAAAAATATAACTTCTTAATTTTGATAATTTTTTTGTTTTATTCAGATGTACTATGCCTGGTGTTCAAGATTATTCATGGACTCGCATCCCCCCCACCCCCCATGTCAGAGAGTTAGCCAGCTTTACGGTGTTTAAAAAGCGTCTTAAGCGTTGGTTAAAATCAGCACAAATGTGTAATCACAAATAAATGTCCTTGCTTTAATATTTTGCACATATTTTAGATTTCACTTAGGGTTTTTGTTTTACTTTTTATTCAGAGCAGTTACTATATTTTTCTTAGTCAGGAGCAGCCTAGGGTTCTGGCTGGAACCAGCCCTGGTGCAACATGACCGTAGACTGTGTGTAATTTATATTTCTTGCCATTTAATAGGCCAGATTGATTTTTATAGCTGTTGTCATAGTTTAGGTCAGATTGTTATTTATTGTTGTTTCAGGTCAGTTTACTATTTATATTTATTGTTGCTGAATAGATTAAATCCATATTCATTATGTTGTTGTCATATAGACCAGATTGCTATTTATATCCACTGTTTTAAATAGATCAGATTGTATTTGTAACTTTTGATATTGGTTTTCTGATGTATTATCATGTTTTTATTTTGTCTTGATTGTTCTTTGTCTGCCTGTCCAACAGTTTTCTTATGCATTGTTATGTTTTTACTTCTGTATTAATTGTTGTTTGTTTGCCTGCCCAGGGACTGCAGATGCAAATTAGCTGCCAGGTAACTCTGGTGCAATTGTAAAATTGTGCGTTGTCCCTGTCAAATAAACAATAAACGATAAAAACGATTAAAAAAAAGAGAGAGAGCTGGCTAATATGATGGAAAGAAGAAAGGTAGGCATACTGTGTGTGCAAGAGACCAGGTGGAAGGGGAGTAAGGCAAGAAGTATTGGAGGTGGGTTCAAACTCTTCTACCATGGTGCGAATGGGAGGAGAAATGGGGTAGGGGTAATTCTGAAGGAGGAGTATGTCAAGAGCGTGTTGGAGGTGAAGAGGGTGTCAGACATAGTGATGAGTATGAAGCTGGAAATCAAAAGTGTATTGCTGAATGTTATCAGTTTATATGCCCCGCAAATTGGGTGTGAGATGGACGAGAAAGAAGAATTCTGGGGTGAGTTGGAAGACATGGTGGAGAGGGTACCCAAGGAGGAGGGAGTGTTGATTGGAACGGACTTCAATGGACATGTTGGTGAAGGGAACAGAGGTTTTTTTTTTCTTACTTTATTGATACTTCAAATACATTCAAACAGAGCAAAAGAGACACACGAGACACCACAAAAACAATAGATTGAAGATAAAAAAACAATAAAGACACAAAAGAGAAAAGCAAATTATAAAAAATAAATAAAAATAACAGAAAAAAAATAAAGGCGAGACCATATCTTATGTAAACAGATTCAGAGATTTCCAAATGTTGATAGTTTTTAAAGCTTTTGTGTTTTTTGAAGTAGAGATTGTCCTTATATATTGTTCAACTTCTTTTTTAGGGTGCAAAGAGTTCAGGCTTTCTGTTGGAGAATTTACATTTATGTATATGAAACTTGGCTAAAAATAAAAGCATATTTATAAAAAAGAATGCATCACCATCTTTGTGATTAAAATTATGAAAACCAAAAATAGCATTCTTATAGTAAAGGTGAAAATCAGAAAAGACAAAATCAGCGATAAACTTGTGGAAGTCTCTCCAGAATTTATAAGTGAACTGACATGACCAGAATAAGTGGACACATGTTTCAGGATGCATTTGGCAAAAAGAACATTCAACATCTATATCATTTTTAAACTTTGATAAATATTGTTTTGCAGGGTAGAATTTGTGTAGCAATTTAAATGAAATCTCTTTGACTTTGTTTGTTAAAAAAAATCTTTGTGGTAATGACCAAACTTTCTTCCATTCAACATCATTCACAAAGTTGTTCCAAAAAAATGTGGCTTGTGGGACGGAAACTAGGCTATCCTGAAACATGGCTCTTATTCTGGAGTTCAGAAGTTTACATGATGAGAAGCAGACAGTACCAAGAGGAGACTGTGACACATCAGGAGGGTTGAATGATATGAGAGGAGAGCTGCCGGAGGACCTGAATAACGTGCACAAACCAGAAGGGATAGCATCAAATACCACCGAAAATTCTCTAGGCGTTACTGGTACATTATATCTCATTAGAAATTCAGAGTAATTATATAGCAGCCCATCTTTTTTGAACAATTGACCAACTAAAACAAGACCATTGTTAAACCATCTGTCCAAAAACAATGTTTTGTTCTTATAAACAATATTACAGTTGTTCCAGATGAAACAATTCTGTGGAGAGAAATTGTGTTTGTATATCAATGCCCACGCTAAAAGGACCTGTTGATGGAAGTGAGAAAGTTTCAGAGGTATTTTTGGAATGCTATAATTACATAGCAGCAGGAAATTAAGGCCGCCTAAGTTTGAGAACACATGATGTGAAATGAAATTCCAGATAGATGTGGGATTTTTCAAATATTTTTTTATCAAGTTTATCTTGAAGGTATTGTTGAGTGCACCAAAATCAATAAAATTCAAACCACCTTTGTCATATGCGCTTAAAGTAACAGATTTTCGTAAATAGTGGATTTTGTTTTTCCATAAAAAATTGTTTAACATTTTATCAATTGATTTGCAGATTGTGTTATCGACATGTAAGGACTGAGCAGCATAGGTTAGACGAGAGATTCCTTCTGCCTTCGAAAGCAGAACTCTACCCCTTAGAGACAAGTCTCTCTGCAACCAGTGATTAAAGATTTTTTGGGACTTTTCTATAATGGGGCTGAAGTTTACAGAGCTTCTGGATTGCCTATCTTTAGTGATTTGAATACCGAGGTATGTTAGAGTCTTTCACAGGAATCCCATGAATTGAGGTCGCCAAACAGTCTTTAACAGGCAAAAGTTCACATTTATTAAGATTAAGGAAAAGTCCAGAGGCTTTCGAGAAGGACTGGATACTGTTCATAGCGACAGAAACTTGCGAGGCATCTCTGAGAAAGAGAGCCGTGTCATCTGCCAGTTGACTTATAAATATTTCTCTGTCAGCTACGACCATACCCTTTAATGAACTGAGTTTAATATGTAAATTAAGGAGTTGTACAGAAAGAAGAAACAGATACACTGAAAGGGGGCACCCCTGCCTCACTCCACGTTTCAAAGAAAATCTTGGGGAAGTACCACTAACAAGTTTTATGGAACTATTATTATTGAAATATAAAGTATGAACTGCATTGCAAAAGGATTGACCAAAACCAAATTTCTTTAAAGCAGTAATAATAAAATAATGTTCTAAGGAGTCAAAGGCCTTATAAAAACCCAAAAGAAGAATAAAACTCTCATCCTGCACAAATTCTGGGTAGTCTATTATATCTAAGATTAGTCTTATGTTATTTGAAATATGACGATTCTGCATAAACCTGGACTGACACTCATCAATAACAGTATCTAAAACAGGTTTTACTCTATTTGCAAGAATCAGCGCTAGTATCTTGTAATCGTTGTTCAATAAGGAAATTGGTCGCCAATTATCTAAGAATAAGGGGTCCTTTGTAGGTTTGGGAATCAGGGTGATTAGGCCTTGAGATAAAGTGGGAGGGAGCGCACCCCTATCAATACTTTCCTTAAAGACTTCCACAAGAAATGGGGCTAAGCTGTCAGAGAACTGCTTATAAAGTTCGGTAGTAAGGCCATCTGTACCAGGAGACTTATTCACTTTTAGACACTTTATAGCATCTGCGACCTCATTCAGAGAAATTGACCTATCACAGAGTTCACTGTCAGCCTCACTCAGCTGAGTAATATTATCTATGGAGTTAAAAAAATCAGAAGCAGCTTGAGGGCAATAACTGGAAGAGTAGAGTTTACTATAAAAATCAGCACAATACTTTGCTATGGTATTCTTATCGTTAGAAATTGTCCCATTAATATTTAGTTGTAGAATAGAGTTAATGCTGGATTGGTGTTTCTCGAGTCTGAAAAAATATGCAGAGTTTTGCTCTCCTTCTTCAAGCCACTTTTTGCGAGACCTAACAAATGCTCCTTCAGCTTTGCGCTTATAAATCTCATCCAACTTATGCTGCAAGTCAATTAGTTCTGCCTTATCATAGTCGTTGAGAGCCTCTTTTGGTTTGGATGCTAAAGATGTAATCTTATGTATTGTTTCATTCTCGTCAGCCCTTCTTTTCTTTGCCAAACAAATGCTATATTTACGAAAAAATTTGCCATGTTCATATTTCAAAAGCTCCCAGTTGTTACAAAACATATTTTCAGCCCGAGCTTTGCTCCAGTGAAGCCTTATTAAACTATGAACTTCAGTAACTACTTCCTTATGCTCAAGGATAGTATTGTTAAGCTTCCAATATGACACTTTAGCATCAGAAGACGATGACAAAGAGATATTTAAGTGAATTGTTTTGTGATCTGAAAGTGGTGTAGGAAAAATGTCAGTTTTAACTTCTTTCAAGTCTTTTGAAATAAGCCAATAATCAATCCGTGAGTGACTGGTTTGTGTCTTATTGCACCATGTGTATGCTCTTTGAGCTGGATGAGAATCCCTCCATGAACCTAATAAATCAAATCTTTGTGAAACAACTTTACATGTGAGTTAGAGAAGTCTAAACTCCTAGAAGGCCACCTATCCATGCAATTATCAAATACAACATTAAAGTCTCCACCAAAGATTATAAAAGAACCTGGATATTTGGACAGCCAGTGCAGTAAATGCTCTTCCAACCTGTCAAAATAAAGATTATTCTCTGTTTGACTGTTAAATCCATACACATTGAGTAAAATATAGATAGAGTGTGCAACCTCAAGTATCAGAATAATATAATGACCGTCTTTATCACAGTCAGAGATTAAGATTTTTCCATTAAATATGTTTTTCAGTACACAAACACCAGCAGAACCCTCTGTACCATGGGACAACCACAAATAATTTCCCCACTGCGACCTCCAGAAACACTTGTCTTGCTCAATTGAGTGGGACTCTTGTATAAAGCAAAAGTCTGTGCCAAACTGCTTACAATATAAAAATATGGCTTTACGTTTCACATTGCTTCTTAAACCTCTCGCATTTAAAGAGATAATAGACAATGACATAAGGATAGAGCAAGGAAAGAAAAAAAGAAAAAAGGACAAATAAGTGAAAGCTTAGACCAAATAAGTGAAGAAGTGGTTAAATTGAGAACTTGTGGTCACTTAAGAGAGTACTGTTGAAGGTGAGAACTGCAAACCCTGGATGAAGGACCAGTGAACTTGAGCCATAACAAAACGTATTTACAATAAAATACAGCCAAAGTAACATATACAGTGCATCCGGAAAGTATTCACACCCCTTCACCTTCCCCACATTTTGTTATGTTACAGCCTTATTCCAAAATGGATTAAATTCCTTTTTTTTTCTCATCAATCTATATACAATACCCCATAATGACAAAGTGAAAAAGGTTTTGCAGAAATTTTTGCAAATTTATTAAAAATAAAAAACTGAAATATTGCATGTACATAAGTATTCACACCCTTTACTCAGTACTTGGTTGAGGCACCCTTGGCAGCGATTACAGCCTCAAGTCTTCTTGGGTATGACGCTACACCTATATTTGGGGTATTTCTCTCATTCTTCTCTGCAGATCCTCTCAAGCTCTGTAAGGTTAGATGGGGAGTGTCGCTGAAAAGCTATTTTCAGGTCTTTCCAGAGATGTTCAATGGGGTTCAAATCTGGGCTCTGGCTGGGCCACTCAAGGACATTCACAGACTTGTCCCGAAGCCACTCCTTCATTGTCTTCGCTGTGTGCTTAGGGTTATTGTCGTGCTGAAAGGTAAACCTTTGCCCCAGTCTGAGGTCCTGAGCGCTCTGGAGCTGGTTTTCATCAAGGATATCTCTGTACTTTGCTTCATTCATCTTTCTCTCGATCCTGACTAGTCTCCCAGTTCCTGCCGCTGAAAAAAATCCTCACAGTATGACGCTGCCACCACCATGCTTCACTGTAAGGATGGTATTAGCAAGGTGATGAGAGGTGCCTGGTTTCCTCCAGACGTGACGTTTGGCATTCAGGCCAACGAGTTCAATCTTGGTTTCATCAGACCAGAGAATCTTGTTTCTCATAGTCTGAGAGTCCTTTAGGTGCTTTCTGGCAAACTCCAAGCGGGCTGTCATGTGCCTTTTACTGAGCAGAGGCTTCCGTCTGGCCACTCTACCATAAAGGCCTGATTGGTGGAGTGCTGCAGAGATGGTTGTCCTCCTGGAAGGTTCTCCCATCTCCACAGAGGAACGCTGGAGCTCTGTCACAGTGACCATCGGGTTCTTTGTCACCTCCCTGACCAAGGCCCTTCGCCCCCGATTGCTCAGTTTGGCTGGGCGGCCAGATCTAGGAAGAGTCCTGGTGGATCCAAACTTCTTCCATTTACGAATGATGGAGACCATTGTGCTCTTAAGGACCTTCAAAGCTGTAGAAATTTTTTTGTACCCTTCCCCAGATCTTTGCCTCGATACAATCCTGTCTCGGAAGTCCACAAACAATTCCTTTGACTTCATGGCTTGGTTTCTACTCTGACATGCACTGTCAACAGTGGGACCTCATATAGACGGGTGTGTGCCTTTCCAAATCATGTCCAATCAATTGAATTTACTACAGGTGGACTCCAATCAAGATGTAGAAACATCTCAAGGATGATCAGTGGAAAAAGGATGAACCTGAGCTCAATTTTAGTGTCATAGCAAATGGTGTGAATACTTATGTACATGCAATATTTCAGTTTTTTATTTTTAATAAATTTGCAAACATTTCTACAAAACCTTTTTCACTTTGTCATTATGGGGTATTGGGTGTAGATTGATGAGAAAAACAAGGAATTTAATCCATTTTGGAATAAGGCTGTAACATAACAAAATGTGGGAAAAGTGAAGAGGTGTGAATACTTTCCGGATGCACTGTAGCTCACCTCATGTGAGTGTGTGAGTTTTGAAGGCAAAAAGTGAAATCTCTCACTCGTTTTAAATAGTCCAACAAAAATAGCTGCTGTTCAACTCACACAATACTCAATGTATGCATGAGTGCTTAAAATAAAGTGCATATTCAAATTATAAATAACTGAGAAATATATGGCAGCTTAAACCTGGTTAGCTTTTGAGTGCAATTAAACCTAATATCAAGTAACAAGAAGAAAGAGCAGTCAATGTAAGAGATGAATAGAAGGCAGTTGAACCGTGTATTACTTCAGTTTGTACCTTGTGCTACCTCAGAAAACGTCATTGAGGTGGAAATATTTCTTTCCCATTCACGAACGCGCGTCCCCCGACGAAAAACGCTAACTTATTTACCTTGCGTGCTTTATCCACGGCGGGCCAGAGGCGGGTTCTCCGGTCGCGGTCATCAGCTGACAGATCCTCTGCCAGCTTTAAGTTGTTGTCCTTCAGGAAGGCTGACTTCTTTGCGGCCCGCCAGACAGCATCACGGTGGACCCTGGATGTGAACTGCATGATGACGCCTCTGGGTTGGTTGTTGCTGGGTTTCTTAGGACCGAGGCGGTGCACCGTATCCACGACGTCTGGTAGTTTATCCTTCGCTTCCGGTAAAACAGACTGGCACACCTGGATAACCTCTTGCCGCAAGTCTTGCTTCTCCTTCTCGGCCAAGCCGTATAGTTTAAAATTCCAACGGCGTGAATAGCTCTCCAGGTGAGACATCAGCTTCTCCTGTGTTTCAGCGTATGCCTTGTATTTTTCAAGCTGTGATTCAACGTTGACAACTCTGTCCTTCATATCATTTATCTCAGCACATACAGCATCAAATGACTCTTTCACGGCTGTGATTTGTTTAGTGTTCTCTTGAACTGCCATTTTCACCTCGGAGATCACTGTGGTGTTGCCACTGACCATTTTTTCCAGCGTATCCGACCTCGAGTTAATCAGGCTAGTAAGAGACGTGAGCTGGGAGAGAACAGTAGTTGTCTCCGCGTCCCCAACTTTTCTTAGCTTACCGGCAGGAGAGCAACATGGCGTGAGAGGAAGCGAAGGAAAGTCTTCTTCCATCAGGGCAAATTGTGGTGGTTCGGGTACCGCTTCGAGATAGTCATGCATGGAGTCGAGAAAAGTATTTTTACCGTCAGCAGGCTTATCAGGTGTCGAAGTTGACTTCTTGGGTTGGCTAACGTTAGCAGGCTTGCTAGCGGGGCTGATGTTAGCTGTAGACTTCCTAGGTTCGTTCATTCTTTTCTCAAGTTTGCTCATTTTGGTTTGTTGGTGTCAGCAAAAGTTGCGGGTGAGTAGTAATTGTCCAATAGGCGCAAATAAAGTCCTTGTTCACCGTATTTAGTTAAAAAAAACAATTAGGTTTGCAGAGCTCACGAAAACGTCACCGCTCAGAGCGCCATCTTGGCCATCCTTGAAGGGAACAGAGGTGATGAGGTGATGGGTAGGTATGGTGTCAAGGAGAGAAATGTGGAAGGACAATGAAAAGGATGGAAATGGCTGTGGTGAATACATATTTCAAGAAGAGGGAGGAACACAGGGTGACGTACAAGAGTGGAGGAAAGTGCACACAGGTTGAATATATCTTATGTAGAAGGTGCGATCTAAAAGGGATTGGAGACTGCAAGGTGGTGACAGGGGAGAACATAGCTAGGCAGCATCGGATGGTGGGCTGTAGGATGACTTTGGAGACCAAGAAGAGGAAGCGAGTGAAGACACAGCCGAAGATCAAATGGTGGAGGTTGAAGAAGGAAGACTGTTGTGTGGAGTTCAGGCAGAAGTTAAGACAGGCACTGGGTGGTAGTGAAGAGTTGCCGGATGGCTGGGCAACCACTGCAGAAATAGTGAGGGAGACAGCTAGGAAGGTACTTGGTGTGTCATCAGGACAGAGGAAGGAAGACTAGGAGACTTGGTGGTGGAATGAGGAAGTACAGCAAATTACACAGAGGAAGAAGTTGGCAAAGAAGAAGTGGGATAGTTAGAGAGCTGAAGAAAGTAGACAGGAGTACACGGAGGCACAGCGTAAAGTGAAGAGAGAGGTGGCAAAGGCAAAGGAAAAGGTGTATGGTGAGTTGTATGAGAGGTTAGACACTAACAAAGGAGAAAAGGACTTATACTTGGCTAGACAGAGGGACGGAGCTGCAAAGGATGTGCAACAAGTTAGGGCAATCAAGGATAGAAATGGAAATGTGCTGACAAGCGAGGAGAGTGTGCTGAGAAGGTGGAAGGAGTACTTTGATGGTCTGATAAATGAAGAAAATGAGAGAGAGAGAAGGTTGGATGAGGTAGGGATAGTGAATCAGGAAGTGCAGTGGATTAGCAAGGAGGAAGTGAGGGCAGCTATGAAGAGGATGGAGAGTGGAAAGGCAGTTGGTCCTGATGACATGCCTGGGGAGGTGTGGAGATGTTTAGGAGAGATGGCAGTGGAGTTTTTAACTAGATTGTTTAACACAATCTTGGAAAGTGAAAGGATGCCTGAGGAGTGGAGAAGAAGCATACTGGTATCGATTTTCAAGAACAAGGGCGATGTGCAGAACTGTAGCAACTACAGAGGTATAAAGTTGATCAGCCACAGCATGAAGATATGGGAAAGAGTAATAGAAGCTAGGTTAAGAGGAGAGGTGATGATCAGCGAGCAGCAGAATGGTTTCATGCCACGAAAGAGCACCACAGATGGTCGGGAGTTGCAGATAAGTATGTCAGAGTGGTGCAGGATATGTATGAGGGAAGTGTGACAATAGCGAGGTGTGCGATTGGAATGACAGATGGGTTCAAGGCGGAGGTGGGACTACATCAAGGATCGGCTCTGAGCCCTTTCTTGTTAGCAAAGGTGATGGACAGGTTGACGGATGAGATCAGGCAGGAGTCTCCATGGACGATGATGTTCACGGATGGCATTGTGATCTGTAGCAAGAGTAAGGTGCAGGTTGTGGGGAGCCTGGAGAGGTGGAGGTATGCACTGGACAGAAGAGGAAGGAAAGTCAGTAGGAGCAAGATGGAATACCTATACATGAATGAGAAGGAGGACAGTGGAATGGTCAAGATGCAAGGAGTGGAGGTGACAAAGGCATATGAGTTTAAATACTTGGGGTCAACTGTCCAAAGTAACGGGGAGTGCAGGAGAGAGGTGAAGAAGACAGTGCAGGCAGGGTGGAGTGGGTGGAGAAGTGTCAGGAGTGATTTATGACCGAAGGGTACCAGCAAGAGTTAAAGGGAATATTTACAAGATGGTTGTGAGACCAGCTATGTTATGTGGTTTGGAGACAGTGGCACTGAAGAAAAGACCGAAAAGACAGGAGGCGGAGCTGGAGGTGGCAGAGTTGAAGATGCTAAGATTTTCATTGGGAGTAATGAAGAAGGACAGGATTAGGAATAATGTTATTAGAGGGATCGCTCCAGTTGGACGGTTTGGAGACAAAGCAAGAGAGGCAAGATTGAGATGGCTTGGACATGTGTGGAGGAGAGATGCTGGTTATATTGGGAGAAGAATGCTGAATATGGAGCTGCCAGGGAAGAGGAAAAGAGGAAGGCCAAAAAGGAGGTTTATGGATGTGGTGAGGGAAGACATGCAGGTGGCTGGTGAAAATGGAGAAGACAGGAAGAAATGGAAACGGACGATCCGCTATGGCGACCCCTAACGGGAGCAGCCGAAAGTGGTAGTAGTAGCAGTTTGGGTTTTTTTTTTGTGCTATTGTTCTATTTTAATGGTGCTCTTCTGTTCGTCACGGCATGGTGGTGCAGTGGTTAACGTGGTCGCCTCACAGCAAGAAGGTTCTGGGTTCGATCCCCGGGGTAGTCCAATCTTGGGGGTTGTCCCCTGTGTGGAGTTTGCATGTTGTCCCCGTGTCTGCGTGGGTTTTCTCCAGGTGCTCCAGTTTCCTCCCACAGTCCAAAGACAAGTGGGTCAGGTGAATCGGCTGCACTAATTTGTCCCTAGCTATGAATGTGTGTGTGTGTGTGTGTGTGTGGGTGGGTGGGTGGGTGGGCCGGCCCGATGATGGCCTGGCCGCCTGCCCAGGGTGTCTCCCTGCTTGCCACCCAATGACTGCTGGGATAAGTGGTTTGGATAATAGGTGGATGGAATGGAGTTGAATCAATCATTTGTACAGACAACTGGTGGAAATAAGCCTGGGATTTTATCATGCTATCACTGGCCACTTCATTTTTTTAATAAAATGTATTAAATTGAAGTGAAAATTTGATTAAACTAAAACTGAACTGCTGGGGAAGTCTGCTCTTCCAAGCTTAAGGCAACCTGATAGAACTACTTCAGTCGGGCTTGGTATATGTACTTCCTGTAATACATTTTATGATGATAGTGTACATACACACAAGGTGTTGTGATGTGTCTAGTGCAGCAGTGTGTAGTTGGAGGGAAGGTGCATGTGTTCTTCCAACCCGCTTGTGTCCTTCCTGCCCTTAGCTTGCTGCCGCTGGCTAGCCTTTGTGGCGAATAGGGAAGCATGCTAGCGTGTAAGCCTTCCCTTGCCAGTACATAGCCTCTCCTTCACCAAGACTCCTGCCAGGCCTCCCCGTGGCCACACGTGGTAACTGGGGTCTTGCGGCCCCAGGCTAACTTGGCAGGGGATCTCGGAGCAGCAGTGGGCCCCAGAGATATGGTATGCAGGCCCACCCTGGTGGACACACCCTGGCACCTATCAACCACTGCCCCGCTGCCTTGTGGGTGAGTCTGGGAAGACATAAGGCTAAGGGAGCTTACCCCAACATAAAAGCAAGCTGTGGCGGCACGCTTCGAGGCGGATTCCGAAAAACTGGATTTCCGGCAGCCCCCTGCAGTTGTGTGGGAGGTGCCGGTCGTCTAGGGATCCCCCTTGCCATCGGAACTATCTCCTCTACAATCAAGTCATGTGGCGTTGGGAGAAGCGCACCCCCATGCCACTTTAAAAACCATCTCTGCGCAGGTATCTTCTGCTATCTGAGTCCTCAAAGGACCCACAAATAGAAGAAGATGGTCATCATCGGGCACGATGGACAACCAGCAAGCAAGCAAGTTATGATGATAGTTATGCCAAATTCATAGGGCAACAAAATCAGCTCTGCGGTTTACTTTCTGCTGTAAAGGAAGAGATGAGAAAAGCAGAGCACAGTAAGACTCCAAACTGCCAAAACTGATAGTTATCATCCCTGTGTTTGATTAGAAGCACCCCGTTTCATTCATTTCTCGATGACACGCACCCTTGACCTCATAACTTTAAATTCAGAATTGGGGAAAACAGATTAAAATATATTGTTATTTAATTTTGTTTTTTGTTGTGATAGTAGCTTTGCTGGCAACTCCTATACATGTTATCAACCCTTCAGTGCCTCCCTTCTTTACCATTACTCTGTTTTTCATCAGTTTTTTCCTACAACCAGTGATGCATTGTGGTCCACGATATAGACAGAGCTGCTCCAGAGGCAGGGACCAGTGCTGACCTCAGTACAGGAGTAACCAGCTGCGAATGACCCGAGTTATAAAATAAACCAGAGGTGGATAATGCCATGTGTAACAGCATTTACACACCATGACACTCATTAAGTATAAAGGTTGGATGGTAGCGATATTTTATGGTATATAGCTGAGCATTGTTGTTCACCAATGTTATGTTTGTTAAACTTCCTCAATTGTTCCTGATTTTCTTTCTTTCCAGGCAGTCATTGGTTTCCATTGAATTAAGTGAGGTACATCAACTTGCAGATTTGAAATTTGCATGAGATAAGTAATCCATCACGGTGAACATTCATTTTTTATCAAAGTTACATTATTGTTGTGGGATGATGCGGTTGAAATTACTGAATAAAATGCACAAAAAAAAGAGAGATGGAAATCCATAAGATGCGCTTATTTTAGCTGGCAAGTTATTTCTGCCCAAGGTGAGTGAAAATGAGTGGCCTCATGGGCTCCAGACGTGAAGTTGACACAGTTCAATGTACCTGCCTACCTGGAATCAGGGGCATAAACATTTTGCCCACAAGACTTAGACTAAACCTAAAACCTCACCATTTCATCATCATTTGGGGGGGGGGGGGGGGTTATGGTGAGCTCAGCAGTGCAGCAGAGGGCAAATTTTAAAACAAGAGAGGGCAGTATATGGGGCGTCCAGTTAGCGTGGCGGTCTATTCCGTTGCATACCAACACGGGGATCGTTGGTTCGAATCCCCATGTTACCTCCGGCTTGGTCGGACGTCCCTACAGAAACAATTGGCCATGTCTGTGGGTGGGAAGCTGGATATATTCATTGTCTTATTCACTCAAGCAGATCTGATGGAAACACATCTTAATTCACAGAACTTTCTTAAAGCTGCAGTAGGCAATATTATTTCATTATAATTTGGGTTGAGACATCAAGGTAGTGTATTCTGTTGCCTACCAACATGGGGATCGGCGGTTTGAGTTGTGTTACCTCCAGCTTGGTCGGGCGTCCTTACAGACACAATTGGCCGTGTCTGCAGGTGGGAATCTGGATGTGGGTATGTGTCCTGGTCGCTGCACTAGCGCCTCCACTGGTTGGTCGGGGCACCTGTTCAGAGGGGAGGGGGAACTGGGGGGAATAGCGTGATCCTCCCATGCGCTACATCCCCCTGGTGAAACTTCTCAATGGCTCAGAAGAGTGGGGTAATTGGCCAAGTACAATTGGGGAGAAAAACGGGGCAAAAGAAAAAAAGGGGGGAGGGCAATATCATATTTTTTTAACTTTAGTTAACAATATTTAGAAGTTTTATCAGCAATTTTGATAAAATGTAGAGCAACCATAATTTTCATCACATAATTCAATTCAATTCAATTTTCATCACACAATTCAATTCAATTCAATTTATTGTCATTAAAATCAATGTGCAGGCACATGTTAAAAATGAAATGAGGGCTGTGGCTTCACCAAACAGTGCAAGACAGACACAGACGAACACAGCAAACACAGTATAAGATATACACACACGAAGACCAAAAGCTAAAATAAGTTTAAAAAAAAAGAGCAAGAGTACAAAATATTTAAAAATATCTACAGACATTCAGTGGGTGGCCAGGTTCAGGTGGGCAACATCTTGTGGAAAGAATCTGTTTTTGAGCCTGGTAGTGTGGGCTCTGAGGCTCCTGTAACGCCTCCCAGAGCGCAGGGGGAGAACAGTCCATGGTTGGTGTGGGGGGATCTCTACTGATACTCAGACCCCTTCGAAGGCAGCGTTTGTGATAAATGTCTTTTATGGCTGGGAGCTGGGTACTGGTGATATGCTGGGCCGCCTTGACAACCCGCTGCAGAGCTTTCTGGTCTACAGTTGCCGCACTGAGATGCAGCTGGGCAGGATGCTCTCTATGGTGCAGCGGTAGAAGTTGGTGAGAATTTTGGGGGATAGACGGGCGCTCCTCAGCCTCCTCAGGAAATGCAGGCGTTGTTGGGCCTTTTTCACAAGGGCCTGGGTGTTTAATGTCCAGGAAAGTTCCTCACTGATGTGGACTCCAAGGAATTTAAAGCTGGAAACACGCTCCACTTCCACCCTATTGATGTGTATGGGGGATGGCTGCAGCTTCTAGACCTCCTGAAGTCCACAATCAGCTCCTTCGTCTTCTGCACATTGAGGACAAGATTGTTGGTAGTACACTATGATGTGAGGTGCTGAATCTCATCCCTGTAGGCCGTCTTATCATTGTTGGTGATATGGCCAATGACTGTGGTGTCATCTGCAAACTTAACTATAACATTTGAAGGGTGAGTTGGCAGGCAGTCGTGGGTAAAGAGGGAGAAAAGGAGAGGGATCAGAACACAGCCTTGAAGGGCATCTGTGCTGAGGGTCAGGGTGGAGGAGGTGTGGTCACCTAACCTAACAGACTGAGATCTGTTGGTCAGGAAGTCCAGGGTCCAGTTACAGAGGGAGGGGTTGAAGCCAAGGGAGAGGAGTTTGGTGGTTAGTTTGGCAGGGATGATAGTGTTGAAGGCAGAGCCATAATCTATAAACAGCATCCGGATGTATGTGTTGTTAAGTTCAAGGTGGGTCAGAGCAAAGTGCAGGGCAGTGGCAATGGCATCCTCAGTAGACCTTTTGGGACGGTAGGCAAACTGATGTGGATCGAATGTGGGGGGGATAATGCTTTTGATGTGAGCCAGAACCAGTCTCTCAAAGCACTTCATGGCAATGGGGGTGAGTGCTATGGGTCGGTAGTAATTCAGACATGTGGATGTTGGTTTCTTGGGGACAGGAATGATAGAGGTGGTCTTAAAGCACGCTGGAACTATGGATTGGGACAGTAAGAGGTTAAATATAGTTGTGAAGACCTCAGCCAGCTGGTCGGCACATTTCTGGAAGACCCGACCCAGTATGCTGTCCGGTCCGACAGCCTTCCATGTGTTCACTCTGCGCAGTGATTCTCTGACCTCTGCGATCGATAGAGTGAGCACCTGGTTTTCTGGGTGGCTAGGGATTTTTGTGGTTGGGTCAGTATTGTCCTTATCGAAGTGGGCATAGAAATAATTTAGCTTGTCTGGCAGGGAGACATCATTGACAGTGGGACTGCTATTGGAGCTTTTGTAGTCTGTGATAGACTGAATGCCTTGCCACATTCGCTGGGGATCAGAGTTATCGTGAAAGTGGTCCTCTATTCGTAGGGAATATTTATGTTTGGCTGTTCTGATGCCCTTTTTGAGGTTGGATCTGGCTACGCTGTAGGCCTCACAGTTACCTGACTTGAACGCTGCATCCCGGACTTTCAGCAGCTGCTGGACCTCACTGGTCATCCAGGGTTTCTGGTTTGGAAAGTCGCAGATTGATGTGTTTGTTGTGACACTCTCAGTGCAAAAGTTAATGTAGGCTAGTATGAAAGAGGTGTGTTCATTAATGTCTATATGGGAGCCATGGGTAGCTGAATGTGCAAAAATACTCCAGTCTGTGTTGTCAAAACAGTCCTGGAGTTCAGAGACTGCTCCTTCTGGCCAGACAGTGATTGTCTTTACTGCTGGCTTGACCTGTTTTATTAAGGTTTTGTAGGCTGGGACCAGGAACAGGCAGAGGTGGTCAGAATGCCCCAGGTGGGGACAGGGAGTAGCTTTGTGTGAGTCCTTAATGTTTGTATAGAGATGGTCCAGGGTGTTTTGTCCCCTAGTGGGGCAGGAGACATGCTGATGGAGTTTGGGCAATACAGCCCTAAGGTTAGCCTGATTAAAATCACCACCAGGTGATATAGTTTATGTTTTACAGCTCAAAATCATGTTTTAGTGTAAACCACTTAAATGTGTGATAATCAAGTATGTGTGTGTGAAATGAGAAGTTAAAATCTTGATATAGCTCTCTTTTCAGACTGGGTGAGTTAAAACGAACGCTCTCTTTACACTACAAAGCATCCTGGTAAATGTAGTAACAGCAGAAACAAGTTACAGGATATACAGTAGAAAAAAACATATATATATAGTTTGCATTAACCATATTTTACAGGTCCTTACATACAATTAAATTCATTTTCTGCATTTAACCCATCCTATTGTATAGGAGCACTGGGCAGCTGCAGCGCCCAAGGACCAACTCCAGTTCTTCTTTCCATTGCCTTGCTCAGGGGCACAGACAGGAGTATTAACCCTAACATGCATGTCATTTTGATGATGGGAGGAAACCGGAGCATCCAGAGAAAACCCACGCAGACACAGGGAGAACATGCAAACTCCACACAGAAAGGACCTAAGACGGCCTGAGGTTCAAACCCAGGACCTTCTTGCTGTGTATTGACAGCAATTTTTCATCTTTAGAAACCCAAATAGAAGATACAGGATAAGAATTGGCAATTCACTAAAGTGAGCTTGATGTGGAGCAATATCTCTGGCCAGTTTTCATGAAACTGTCTATCTGCACACAGGTATTTTAGACTAGCAGATGACTTTCACTGATCCCAGAGAGCAATACGACCACTGGGGCTGCAAGTTGAAGCAAATGCATAAGTTCCGCAAGGTGTAGTTCTATCTAGACCACTAGGTGGCTGGCTCAAAACCTATTCCGGTCCAATGTTAAGTCAGTAGCTGCGGTTATATGCACTTTCTTTCATTCTGATTGAAGTCATTCCGATTGAAGATTTCAGGTCAACTGTTTACATGGGATGTGATCTAATACGGTCTGGTGTTTACATGCGCCGACGCATTTAATCGGAACTGCTGTGTGACATGTGCGAAAGTGATGAATACCTCATGCATTGTCTTCCTCAACGGCTACGTTTCAGCACGAACCCATTCCGCAGTGTGTCTTTGGCACGTGTTTGATGAGCTGCCTGAAGATTGATATCTATCGTCTGTTCAGCGCAGTAAATTGCCATTATTGTGTTGCTCTTAATCAGCAGAGGTCCAGTTCAGCTTGGAAGCCGACATTTTTTGGACGTGGAGAAACGAACGTCCCCACGCATTTACGTCAAAATGTAGGGCATGTGCAGAAAGTCCCAAAATAATACAGCGCTTACGACCCATTTCTGACTGTACTCTTACTTTACATGGGACAGTTTTTTTGTTTTTTTTTTCTGATCGGTTTATGAAAAGGTACAATTTTTGGTACATTTTCTACTACCCCTCTGCAACCGATTGAATCAATCAATCAGTTTGGGCCTGTTTATTCCGACTGACGTGTGTATGGAGCATTTTTATTCTATTTATGCTTTTAAACTGATTATAATTGGAATGTTAGGCTCCATGTAAAGTAGCTAATGAGAGAGTTCCAAACTTTTTACCGTCAAATACAAAGTGACAAGAAGCTGGGGTCTCAGTCGCTAATTTGTAGTCTGGCATACAGTGTGATGGTATTATTTTTTTTTTGAAAATTATCGTTAAGAAAATATTAAGAAATTTAAAAAAAATGGCATGTTGAGTATGTCTTGAGCAGGACAGGTCTGCCAACCTGTCTGGTCTGCCAACCTGTCTGCCAACGAGATCCCATCCCTGCTCCACCCCCCCCCCCACCCTGTTGCCCAAATATGGATTTTCTGGTTCCAACGACTGACAAGGCAAGCACAAAGCCAAACTTTAGATTTCAAAATGATCCTTCATGAACCAACTGGTGATGTCATAGGTGCTATATGTACATTTTTTATAGTCTATGCACCACACACACACACACACACACACATACACATACAGAAAGAGAAACTGGCGTGTGATCCTTAAAACAAACAAACAAACAAATATTCTGTTATTCCCAATCTAGGACGTAGTCACTAAGCACTATGGTTATTTTACTGTCCAGAGAAATAATACAATTAAATTATAACACTAGCATATTAGAAAGTGCACCACTCCTTTACCAATACGAATATCCCCTGTGTGCAAAATGCTAGCAGGTTGCAATGTCTGGTAAATATAGTTAGGGTAAAGATCCTATATGATAGTTTTATTATTTTATTTATATTAATTATTAACTTATTTCACAAGTGATATGAAGAAAATATATTACAATTTATCAATTTACAAAGGCATTTCCATGCAGCTGTGCTTGTTTTTAGATGAGGCAATTCATTCTGCTATCTTGACCATATTGGACAAAGATATGATCGACATTCTGTTGGTTGAAAAACTCCATGTTATTGGTTATTTTATTTTGTATACATTAGTGAATGACAATAGTACTCGAGAGCGATACTAAATAAGAAAATTCCAACTTTTATCAGTGCTAACCATACTGTACCTTTTAAACTGACAACAGATCACAGGTTTCAATGAATCCGGATTATTTGATTAATATATATAGTGCAAAAACTGTAAATTCTATCATCCATTGCACTACAGCATTTATTAAACTTCTGGTACAAAAATTCACCAGAATGAAATCACTGCATTCTGTTCATTTTGAAATTAGCCATAGATAATACATCCAGATATAATCTTTTTTTCTTTTTGTGCACATTGCACCCTCAAACTATGCTGTACATTTGGTCACTGTAACTCAATGCTGCACAACTCCTCCCAAACATTACACACCTGTACATTGGGGTGGTTACACCTGTGGTCATGGTGGGTGCAGATGTATGATGACTGGAAGTAACAAACATTTAATGATACAACTGGATGTGATGAAGATGCTTGTGAACTGAACACAATAATCATAATAATTAATCATAGACAAACCTGATTGATATTGTATTTTTAAATGAGTTGTGATAAAGCAGAGGATTGCTGTTGCGTGTCCTTTGTCATTTCAGTGTGTGTGTCCACTGTTTTTAACGCCTCTGAATTACAAGAGAGCTACATGAAGGCAGAGTGGCAGCATAAAAATATTCTGACACAGTCAGAATGTACACCAACAGGCCAGGCAGTGTTGGTGAATTGGCAAAAACGATAAAAAATTGGCGTAATTGTTTTTACTATTGACGGTCACTCTGAGTTAGGAGGTCTGCTTAAGGGAACTGAATATGCAGCAGCTCATTTACGAGGACTTGCAGCTTGCATGTGCGCGCGCACACACACACACACACACACACACACACATACACATACAGAAAGAGAAACTGGCGTGTGATCCTTAAAACAAACAAACAAACAAATATTCTGTTATTCCCAATCTAGGACGTAGTCACTAAGCACTATGGTTATTTTACTGTCCAGAGAAATAATACAATTAAATTATAACACTAGCATATTAGAAAGTGCACCACTCCTTTACCAATACGAATATCCCCTGTGTGCAAAATGCTAGCAGGTTGCAATGTCTGGTAAATATAGTTAGGGTGAAGATCCTATATGATAGTTTTATTATTTTATTTATATTAATTATTAACTTATTTCACAAGTGATATGAAGAAAATATATTACAATTTATCAATTTACAAAGGCATTTCCATGCAGCTGTGCTTGTTTTTAGATGAGGCAATTCATTCTGCTATCTTGACCATATTGGACAAAGATATGATCGACATTCTGTTGGTTGAAAAACTCCATGTTATTGGTTATTTCATTTTGTATACATTAGTGAATGACAATAGTACTCGAGAGCGATACTAAATAAGAAAATTCCAACTTTTATCAGTGCTAACCATACTGTACCTTTTAAACTGACAACAGATCACAGGTTTCAATGAATCCGGATTATTTGATTAATATATATAGTGCAAAAACTGTAAATTCTATCATCCATTGCACTACAGCATTTATTAAACTTCTGGTACAAAAATTCACCAGAATGAAATCACTGCATTCTGTTCATTTTGAAATTAGCCATAGATAATACATCCAGATATAATCTTTTTTTCTTTTTGTGCACATTGCACCCTCAAACTATGCTGTACATTTGGTCACTGTAACTCAATGCTGCACAACTCCTCCCAAACATTACACACCTGTACATTGGGGTGGTTACACCTGTGGTCATGGTGGGTGCAGATGTATGATGACTGGAAGTAACAAACATTTAATGATACAACTGGATGTGATGAAGATGCTTGTGAACTGAACACAATAATCATAATAATTAATCATAGACAAACCTGATTGATATTGTATTTTTAAATGAGTTGTGATAAAGCAGAGGATTGCTGTTGCGTGTCCTTTGTCATTTCAGTGTGTGTGTCCACTGTTTTTAACGTCTCTGAATTACAAGAGAGCTACATGAAGGCAGAGTGGCAGCATAAAAATATTCTGACACAGTCAGAATGTACACCAACAGGCCAGGCAGTGTTGGTGAATTGGCAAAAACGATAAAAAATTGGCGTAATTGTTTTTACTATTGACAGTCACTCTGAGTTAGGAGGTCTGCTTAAGGGAACTGAATATGCAGCAGCTCATTTACGAGGACTTGCAGCTTGCATGTGCGCGCGCACACACACACACACACACACACAATAACACGCACATAAGTGAGACAGGTGTTTATCGTGAGCTGCTATTCATTTTTGTCGTTTTTGATGAATCCCTGTTGTACTTAGGTTGTTCATAGTACATTCATGCCAAAAAAGAGGAAATGAAAGAGAGAAAGTAGGCTACCTGCCACCACTCCTCAGCTGTGCTTCTGAATTATACTCAAACCAAGACAATAAACACAAAAAAAATACATGCACACACTTTTATGTTAGTAATTTGCACAGTCACCAAAGTAGAAAACTGAAAATGGAGCAGTTTAATCCACCGATTCCGCTGACTCCCCTCTGGCCAATGCAAGCCTATGCCCACTAGGCACACACACACACATACACACGTGCAAACCTCCACACAGGTCAAAGCCAAGCATAGCTCAGGTGAATCCTGAGACTCATTCTACACTGTCAAGTGGGTCCTGACCCCTGACTTTTACGACCTTAGGGTCAACAGCCCAGAGTCTGGGGTCAGAACAACCTGGGAGAAAAGCGCATAAGTATCTGTGTGTGTGTGTGTGTGTGTGTGTGTGTGTGTGTGTGTGTGTGTGTGTGTGTGTGTGTGTGTGTGTGTGTGTGTGTGTGTGTGTGTGTGTGTGTTGTGTGTGTGTTAAAGGGATAGGATTCTTGGGCTACATTGGGAGTGGCAGCTCAATCTGACTTCTGGCATATCTCGATTGGAGTCAGATTGCTTTTATCAAGTCTGGAAAAAAACTGGACCTGATTCCTTGTAACACCCAGTCCTAAAGACTGATTATGAGGAACAATTTGAAATTTCCAGCAGTCTAAACATAGCCTTTGTGGCCTGTGCAAAGAAACACTTGTTCAACTTCTTAAGACATTAAAGTGTATTTTCACAGTCGTCTTTTTTTTCTTCAGAGAAATTGGTTACAAGCCTCCTGCAGGGAATAGTTAGTCTGCGTGTATTTTGAGAGTAATGGCCATGCAAACTGTTTGTCTTGACCAGAAATCACACCCAGGGTGGAGTAAGCTTCACTAGCCATGTTGGAGCGTGACTACAATCATGTGTGTCAAATATCTGGGTGCACCCTAGCAAGCCTCACTGGCCACACAGTGGAAAAGGCTGTTGGACCTGGAGGAGCGGGGCATTTTCAGACACTATCAGCCGGAGCTGTGTTAATTCTTTTTGGTGCCAATTCCACTGTTTTAATGGAATTTTAATTGTAAATGGGTTTGGATGCCATAGCATGTTTATTATCCTCTCGAGTCTTGGGTTGCATCCTGAAACAAAAGCTATTTGGCTATCACTGAACACTACAGAGAAAGACACTGGTTTCTATGCACACTTCTCTTGCCTGCCTCTGTTTAACGTGATAAAGAAACAAAGGCCCGGTTTGCAGTACGGCTTGAGCAAGACTTTATCTTTCACCTGAAATCCAACCTCGAGCTAAAAAAAGCCAGAAACTAAATTGTGAAATGAACATGGCATTTTCCAGTGATTGTTTTTTGGATACTGCTTAAATAGTTTAAGTTTCAGACAGACCATATTTCTTGTTCAGTGGTATTGAACCAATGTGATCTGCCATTGTGATTTTGGATGGCATACTAGTGTAGCTCTGTATATGTCCACAACCCTTGTGACAAACCAGAGTTGTGGACTCGAGTCACATGACTTGGACTCGAGTTCGACTCGAGTCACAAATTTGATGACTTGCGACTTGACTTGCCAAAATGAAAATTACTTGAGACTTGACTTGAGACTTGACATCTATGACTTGGACTTGGACTTGAGCTGGATGACTCGAGAGAGTTGTTTGAGTGTTTTCTCAATGTTTATGCGGGATGCACCTCTCTCGTATTTAATTTATTTTATTTTGTAATCATTCTTAATTTCCAGCGCGCACACAATTACCTACGCACACGCATCGCGCAGGGCCAATCAAACGTTTAGATGGGCGGGAAAACAAAATACTCAAATCTAATTGGAGGTACCATCATGCTACTCAAAAACTAACGTCAGCTCTACTCAACATGAGCGCGGAGTTGGCAATCATGGCAAGCGCCGCTGCTGGAACGATTCCAAAAATAATAATTTACGGCTATAAGAACATCGAAGTTGTTGGGAAGAAAAGGACTGCTGTTTGTAAAACATGTGCAGCAAAATTATCAGATGGGATTTCAACAACGTCAAACTCTGTGCGTCATCTGAAAAGCCACAAAGAGAAGTCAGTTTGTTTGCTAGGCTACAGGTACAGTAGCGTGTGAGTGGTCAGACACACACACACAGACACAATCTGCCCGTTAGGAATACGCCAGCCAGGCTATATCGCCCAACATCGTCCCAATCTCATCTCAAAAATACAATTGAACGTACTGATCTGTTTCAGAACACCTAACAGCGAATATTCAGTTATGTTGGCCCAGGGGGCAAACGATGTCTGGGCGATGTAGCAGTCACCGGAATGAATTAGCATACCCCCTGTTGCCCCCTGATAATTAGCCTATCAAACACTGTTTCAGTGCATGGTTTCACGTATCATACTATAATACAATATGATATAGTTTTAAATATGCGTAATATAATGCGGTTCTCGAGAAAATCAGCCCATTCCGAACGGGCACTGAACTAGTGGTATTCAATCGTGGTTATATTTAGACTGTTTTTACTTGAGCATTTAGACTTGATGCTCCGAATTATGTGCTACCGACGACTCCTGCCGAGGGTCTACAGATGCAAATTAGCTTATAGCTAATTCTGGTGCAATATATTTATTGTGCATTGTCCCTGTCAAATAAACAAATAAATAAAAAATATTAAAGTATCTCCATGATTCAAATTAATCTAGTTATATACTGTCTTTGGAAAGATTTTTCGCCATTGAATTATAAACATTTATAAATACATTTACTTGTTTCATGAAACCAAAATTAATACCTATAATTTCCTATATTACAACACTTTTTGTATGGCACAATGGCAATTGAAATAATGCTCAGAGCATGACACACAGTGCACGACACCCAATATGAAACATAGCCTACTAAGCATAGGTTTAGATTAGAGCCATGGGGTAGTAGGCTATTTCACAAAGCTGGCTTACTAAGTAAGCCTCACTTCTGCGCAGAGTGAACCCCGGAACAGCTCTTTTTACTTCAATCCATGTTCCAGATCTGAAAGGTTTCCAGGGTTTACTTTGCGCAGATGTCAGGCATCATACTCAGTTAGCCAGCTTTGTGAAAAACTCCCTTGTGTCTAGTCCAGTGGTTCTAAAACCTCCATGGCTGTGACCAAAAACGCATCCCTATATATTTTAATGTACGCTTATTAAGTATACATCGTCACGTACATCGGTACTTAATAAGCGTACATAAGTAGGGTGCGCCTTTCGTCACACACAGCCCATGTGTTTATTGAATTACACCAACAGCACCCCTGATTCCACCAGTCTAGGGAGTCAAATAATTAAAGGTAGGGAAGGCGATTTTTTTCAGAAGCACTTTTTGTTATATTTTTTGCAATTCTCTTTACATCCCGACAGCAATCAATAAATAAAATGCTCTGACACTAAATTAAAAAAATAAAAAGAGTAACCTGTGGAAGTCGCAGGACCGTAATAAACCCATCCAATCATTTTAAGGTGTCCGGTTAAAATGATTGGATGGTCTACCTGCCTGTCAACCTATCTATCTCCAGCAGTAGGCTAGTTAGGCAGTGCGTGTTTGCATGTTTTGGAGGAGTGGCTTTGGAGGGAGGCGATAAAGCCCTAGCCAACTTGATATTTTGCAAGTGCAATGAATTGTAGGTCGAACTAGACAAACAGAGAGAGTGTTTGTTTATTGTGTATTGGATTGATCAATATGTTTTGTATTGTTATTAAGAGTTGTGCGCTCATTTGTGATTTAGAGTGTGCCTTTTATTATTTATTAGATGTAAAACAAAATGCAACTGTTGTCCAAATTTGAACACAATAAAATAACAATTAGTTCTAACATTATCTGTGGTTTATTTATGTACTATTGTAATGAAACAATTTAATATTACCTGAATTTAAAAAAAATGTGTTACATTGGTATAAAACACCCTACATTTGAGACTTGATGACTTGACACCTTAAATTAGGGACTTGTGACTTGACTTGACCTGAGCTCGGTGACTTGGGACTTGACTTGAGACTTGCCCTTCATGACTTGGGACTTGACTTGAGACTCAAAGGTTAAGACTTGAGACTTACTTATGACTTGCATAACAGTGACTTGGTCACAACTCTGTGACAAACTATAATCTCTAAAAAGACGTCTCTGTGATGTCCTCCAGTAGCCATGTTTGGTTCTGCTCTATTAGCAACAATCAAAAACAACTTAATGGTCACTGTGGAACTGAAGCTCTACAATAAATAAAATGATAAGTTGATGGTAAAAAAAAAATCAAACAAGTGTAGCAGTCTATTCCGTTGCCTACCAACATGAGGATCGCTGGTTTGAATCCCTGTGTTACCTCCAGCTTGGTCGGGTGTCCCTACAGACACAATTGGCTTTGTCTGCAGGTGGGAAGCCGGATGTGGGTATGTGTCCTTGTCACTGCACTAGCACCTCCTCTGCTCAGTCAGGGCACCTGTTCGGGGGGGAGGGGGAAATGGGGGTAACAGTGTGATCCTTCCACGCATTACGTCCCCCTGGTGAAACTCCTCACTGTCAAGTGAAAAGAAGCAGCTGGCAACTTCACATGTATCTGGGGAGGCATGTGGTAGTCTGCAGCCCCCCTCGGATCGGCAGAGGGAGTGGAGCAGCGACCGGGATGGCTCGGAAGAGTAGGGTAATTGAGGAGAAAAAGGCGGCAAAAAAAATCAAACAAAAACCTTCTAGAAAGTGTTATTGCTTATGTACATATGGGGGTCACATAAATAGCTAACTGAATTCTCCGTCTCGGTTGAGATGGAACTGCTCACGGTATTTCCAAGATATAACAACAATTGAATATTTCATATGAAAATAATAAAGGGTTTTCAGGAATCTGATTGCATACATGTAAATGCTGACTACATAATAGTATGGTGTTCCTTTTTGACTTTGTCCATATTCTCCATCCATTACATGACCTTGGCCCTTTCTCCGTTGTTATGGTAACAAGACTTATGGCCTATGGGAAATGTTGTGATAATGAGCTCAACTGTGGCGAGAAAAAAAAGAAACCAAAAAATCAAAATTAATGCCAACAGGGCAAAGATGCCATCCAAAATAATTGGCAGGCTAAAAGGATGGCTAACTGGTTGGCTGGCTGATTAGTTAGTATTGTTTGTTGGGTTTCCTGCCAGCTTACTTCGGGATGCTTATCTGAGGTATGTTACACTGGTTATTCATTCAGAACCTGGGCCTTTATTTTTTTTACCCCTAACAAAAGAGACAACATTATCCCCTTATACCACATTTCCACCAAATCAGTTGGTTCTTGAACCGGTTCCGTTCGAGATTCTTGGACCTTGGTGTTATCTAGAGAACCAGTCCACATCTCCTCCAGTTTTTTGTTTTTGTTTTGGATTTTCCCCCCTTTCCTCCCCAATTGTACTTGGCCAATCACCCCACTCTTCTGAGCCATCCCGGTCGCTGCTCCACCCCCTCTGCCGATCCGGGGAGGGCTGCAGACTACCACATGCCTCCCCCAATACATGTGGAGTCGCTAGCCGCTTCTTTTCACCTGACAGTGAGGAGTTTCGCCAGGGGGGCGTAGCGTGTGGGAGGATCACGCTATTCCCCACAGTCCCCCGCCCCCCCCGAACAGGTGGCCCAACCGACCAGAGGAGGCGCTAGTGCAGCGACCAGGACACATACCCATATCCGGTTTCCCACCCGCAGACACGGCCAATTGTGGCTGTAGGGCGCTCAACCAAGCCGGAAGTAACACGGGGATTCAAACCGGGATCCCCATGTAGGTAGGCAATGGAATAGATCGCTACGCTACCTGGATGCCCCCATCTCCTCTAGTTTTGAGTGGAACCACTGGAGCCAAGGATGCATCATCAACTGAGGACGATGCACAATGCACAAAGTTTGTTTATTTTGAAACTGATATAAAATTTGCAGAACCAAGGAGTTCTTTTTAATATGCTTCATTATCTAAAGACTGATGCATTTCGAAACATGTCAGTTCAAATGCATCAGTAATTAGTCAACCTGATCAATTAGTAAGCCCAATTGTAACTCCAAAGAGCTGCATGTAGGAAGAAAGGATAATGTTAACAATATAATTAAGCTACCTGTCTCTACAAATACCTTTTTCAGTCAAAAGATAAATCATGATCAAAAGTAGATAGATAAGATTCTGGGCTCTTCACAGCATGCATGTGTAGCCGGGTGGTAAATCTGTTAAATATGTTAAATGATGTTCCACTTAAATTTAGTATAGTTTATCTGTTAATATATGTAATTGTTACACTGTCAAGCCATGTAAAATGTCATTTGATGTATTTAAATTGTGAAGCAGATTGTGAGTGTATTTTTATAGTTTTGGTTGTCATTGCATGTTGTGACCAGTAAGTGGCAGTGTTGCAGACTTTTATTGTAACTCCGTGCAAGTTATCCAAGTGCATCTTGGGTACTCTTTCTGCAAGTTATCCAAGTGCATCTTGGGTATTCTTTCTTTTTTCTTGTGTGAACCACCTGAAGATTGCGGTGTGACGGTGCTCTGACTCCGTAGTAAGTAGGTGTAAATATCTTCTGATATATACCTGTAGCATTATTCCAAACAATATTGTATGTCGGTAATTTGACACGATGGTTTGATTTAGACGCTACTGGAGTTGAGGTTCGGTGATTTTGGGCGCGAGCCGTCGACCACTGTTCGCCATTGCAGGCATGACAAGGTAATGTTGGCGTGCATAAAGCCACACCATGCCATTGTATATTTGGGTAGTAAGGGAAATGTAAAGGTTTTATATGCATTTTAATTCTGTTCAAAGGAAACTGACAGACTGAGAAGTTGCTTCAGGAAGTTCCACATGTCTTTGTTAAACCCTGTTTAACATACATAGTCCACTGCCGTATTTTGTATTTATTATTTTCCTTTTAAAATATTTTCTGTTAAACTTGCCACATCTGTGAACATTTATGAGCTGTTTGCTCGAAAGACACAGGAATTTATGCACTCAGTAAAACGATCTGCATTCGAAGGTTCAAACAATAAAATTAAAGCTACAAGAACCCCGGAAGTAATTGTGTCCTGTTTGGTATCTAATTCCACGGGCTACATAATTTTGGTACCAGGAGTGGGGTGTAGCTAAGACATTTTTTTTTTCAATTGGCAACAGAGTGGCTTATTTTTACTTAAAAAAATAAAATAAAAAATACGGCAGTGGTGAAGATTGCTGGTGACGTCCGTTGGTGTTGAGTCTGAAGCCATCCTGCTGTGGAGGTGGTGACCAGCGAGAGACGACGTGAGGGGCTCTACGAGGTTCTGCTGCTTCCTGTTTCACACGACTCAGCCGTACCAGCGCAGAGGACTCCAGCGCTAACTTCAGCTACAAAGACCAAGATCCAGCAAGGCTCCAAGTTAAAGACTGTCCTTGTAGTATCCTTGAACCAGGTTTTGAACTAAATATCCTCATTTATACTGGACTGAGTAAAGATTAATATATCAGTATGTCTAGTGATTCTGGTGATGAAGGGAGTTCACGTAATGATAATGGCCACACCTCAGGTGGCATAACAGGTATAGGTGAAGGTGCTACAGAAGAAATGCAGACCACCATGCAAGAGCTCGCCAGACTGCGAGATGAGCTCACCAGGTTAAATGGTGAAGCAAGGGCTCAGAGAGCAAGTGATAACAGTGCACCCACACGTTCATACATCTACGTTCCAAGAGAACGCCAGATCCAAGCATTTAGTGGGGAGTGTGGTACAGACAGGAGATCTGTCGAAGAGTTTATTGAAGAGGTTGAAAGGGTTTTAAGATACAGAGAGCAAACAACAGAGGAACAATGTGACTATATACTATCTCTATTGCGTGGCCCTGCATTAGAAGAGGTGAGACTATGCATGAGGGGTCAGTCAGTGGGGCCCAGTGATTTATACTCTTACCTGAGTAATGCATTTGGGAAAAGCGCAGTTCCACACAGCTTTTGCAGACCTTTTACAACCGTAACCAAACTGATGGAGAAGACCTCCATGACTACTCCCATGCACTATCCCAGATTTTGAGCTCTGTAGTGAAACAGTCCACAGATGTAATACCTAATGAGAAAACTGTGCTCAGAGACCGGTTTATTGAGGGTTTAAGAGAAGCAGCACTCAGACGTGAACTCAGGAAAATGGTTAGGGACAAACCAGAGAGCAGTCTTCTAGATGTGAGGAACGAGGCCCTCCTGTGGGAGATGGAGGACAGCAGGTCTCATCGTCCCAGGGTCATAAAGAGCAACCAAGTTACATCAGAGGTTCCAGAAACCCAGTGCTCTACTATTAAAACAAACAATGACCAAGGTACTGCATTAAATGATGTTCGGAGAGCAGTAGCCCATCAGGAAAAACAGCTAGCAGAGTTAGGCAAAACACTCGCTGATCTAGCCTTTGCTGTAGGTGAACTGAGTAAGCGCAGCACTCAACAGACATTCCTAGAGCCCAAGGCACGACCTAGACCCTAGCCAAAGTTCACACCAGATGGTCAGCCTATCTGTTTCAAGTGTAGAGGCATAGGTCACATTGCAAGAAAATGCCCACAGGCCAGAGGGGGTCAAGGGGACGCAACACCTAGTTCTTCTGTAGTGCAGGAAAACTCGCACCCTCAGTTGTCATGAGCCACACAACTCGAGGGGAGGAAGCTGGCTCACCAAAAGAGACACCAGACAGAAGCAGGATCTTAGAGCGTGCAGTCGGAGAATGTAAAACTGTTGAGGTGAAACTACGAGGTGTTACAGTGTCCTGCTTACTTGACACTGGTAGCCAAGTCAGTACAATTTCTGGGAGTTTTTTCAGGGAACACCTGTCAGTGAAAGGCGAAGACATTCACCCGGCATTTGAGTGGTTAAAGATCACTGCAGCTAATGGATTAGACATACCCTATATGGGCTATGTGGAGCTTGATGTAGAAGCCATGGGTCTGACTATCCCAGAGCGAGGTTTTCTGATAGTTAAAGATTCTGAACACTCTTCCTCTGTTCCAGGTCTAATAGGGATGAACATTGTCAAAAAATGCAGAGAGCTAGTACACACTGAGTTTGACACCACACTGCAGGAGAGCTTTGACTCAAACTGGAGAGAGGCTTTTAATCATCTTCATGCAGTACATGCAACAGACAGACTCTCTTTCGCTAGGGTAGCTGGTAAGGATGTAGTCCATATACCTGCTTCATCTGCTGCTACAGTTATGGCTAGGGGACTCAGGACCGTGAGTGAGGATGGTTCTTTTTTGTTGCTGGAGTCTGTGGGTGTCCCCGTTCCTGGAGGTTTGGTTGTTGTGCCTACTTTGGTTTCATCGGGCAATCACATTTTTCCAGTCCGAGTCATGAACATGTCTGATGAAGATATCTGGCTAGGGCCACGGACTAGGCTAGGGGTTTTGACTCGGGTAGACTGTGTGAAAAGTGATGAGCTTTGTGAGGTACAGTTCCAGAGAATCTCAGCAGACACTGAACAAGTGAGTATCAGTGAACACCCTGAAACACTGACAGATGTGCAGGAAATTCTCGGCAAGCTCAATTTTTGTGGTAGCCCAGAACAGCAAGCACAGCTGACTTTGTTACTGGAGAAGTACTCTTTTGTGTTTGCAACAGAAGATGAAGATCTAGGCCACACTGACAAAGTACAACATGAGATCCATCTGACAGATGACATACCTGTAACACAGCCATACAGACGAATTCCACCCACACAGTACAGTGAAGTCAGGGAACATATTGGCAAGCTGCTAAAAAAAGGGGTCATTCAAGAAAGCTCCAGTGCTTATGCTTCGCCCATAGTACTAGTGAGAAAGGCAGATGGTAGTCTGAGGCTATGTGTCGATTACAGGAAACTCAACTCAAAGACAAGACGTGATGCATTCCCACTCCAAAGAATTGATGAGAGTTTTGATGCGCTGAGAGGGGCAAAGTTCTTTTCGACCATAGAAATGGCGAGCGGATACCACCAGGTAGCTATGCATGAGAGAGGTCGGACTAAGACTGCATTTACTACACCGTTTGGTCTGTATGAGTATGTGAGAATGCCTTTTGGTGTTTGTAACGGTCCAGCTACATTTCAGAGACTTATGCAAGTTACTATGAATGATCTCATTTTTCAGATACTCCTGGTCTACCTAGATGACATCTTGGTTTTTTCAGAGACATTTGAGCAGCATTTGGAGAGACTTGAGATAGTGCTTAAGAGACTGGCAGAGACGGGCCTTAAGGTGAAGTTGCAGAAGTGTGCTTTTCTAAAACAGTCAGTAAAGTTTTTGGGTCATCAGGTGTCAGCAGAAGGTATAGGAACTGACCCCTCCAAGGTCTCTGCTGTTAAGAACTGGAAGGTCCCAACCGCTGCCAAAGAGCTGCAGTCATTCTTGGGTTTCTGTAGTTACTACAGGAGATTCATTCGAGGCTTCTCACAGATTGCCGGGCCACTGCATGACCTAGTCAACAAATGTTCAGGTGTGAAGAAAACAGGGAAAGTAGGTCACCAGTTTTGTAATATGTGGACACCAGAGTGTGACTCTTCCTTTGAGCAGTTAAAGGAAAAACTTACCTCTGCTCCCATTTTGGGTTTTGCCGACTTCACACAACCATTTGTTGTTGAGACAGATGCTAGTCAGCATGGATTAGGCGCTGCATTGTGTCAGCAGCAAGGCGACACCAGACGTGTCATAGCATATGCTAGCCGTAGACTACGCCAGGCTGAGAAGAATGACCGTAATTATAGTAGCATGAAGTTGGAGTTGCTTGCCTTAAAATGGGCAGTTGCTGAAAAATTCAGGGGTTACTTGCTTGGTTCAAAGTTTGTTGTCCTGACTGATAACAATCCCCTCTGCCACCTCAAGACAGCCAAGTTAGGTGCTATAGAGCAGAGGTGGGTAGTGCAACTGTCTGTTTTTGATTTCGAGGTTAAGTACCGTCCTGGTTGCAGTAATGCCGCCGCAGTTGCTCTCTCTAGGCAGGAGTTTGCAGGGGAGCCTGAAACAGACCCTGACTCGGATTTTGACAACTGTATCGCTGTGTGTAACCTGATTGAGCGAGGAACAGTTCTGGATCCTGGTCTTGTCTCTAGAGGTCTGGAGTGTTACAAAGTGAGACAGATCCGTGCTGGGGAGTCAAGGTCTGGTGAGACAGGTACTAAACAGGGCAACACCCCCACACTGCCAGGTTATACCAGAGAGGAGCTGGTAGGTTTTCAGGCCAGTGACCCCACCCTAAAAGAGTTTAGGGCATTTTGGGATCGGGGGAGGAGGCCATGTCCCAGAGAGAGAGCAGCCCTGTCTAGTCAAGTGAAAAGATTGTTGAAACAATGGAGATGCATACAACAACGAGAAGGGTTGTTGTACAGGGTTATCACAGACCCACGTCATGGAGAAGTGTGGCAGTTACTCGTGCCTAGTTGTTTGAGGGACCAAGTTCTAGAAAATGTACATAACAACATGGGACATCAGGGCATAGAGCGCACTGTAAACTTGCTAAGAGGGAGGTGTTTTTGGGTAGGGCTATGTGAGGATGTTGAAAGCTGGGTTAAAAACTGCGAGCGGTGCATTTTGACCAAGATGCCTCAGCCAAAAACCCATGCTCCAGTTCAGGCATTCCTGGCCTCCCGACCTCTAGAAGTGGTGGCTGTTGATTTTACAGTGTTGGAGGCAGCTTCAGATGGCCGTGAAAATGTCCTTGTTGTGACCGATGTGTTTGCAAAGTTCACAGAAGCTACCAAAGACCAGAAGGCTGACACTACAGCTAAAGTTTTGCTCAGGGAATGGTTCATGAAATATGGGGTCCCAGAGAGACTGCACTCAGACCAAGGTCGAAATTTCGAGAGTGAAATTATAGCAGAGCTGTGCAAACTCTATGGGGTTAAAAAGACACGGACAACTCCCTACAGGCCACAGGGAAACAGTCAGTGTGAAAGATACAATCGCACACTCCATGACTTGTTAAGGACACTCCCACCAGAGAAAAAAAAGCGTTGGCCAGAGCATCTGTCTGAAGTAGTATATGCCTATAATGTCACTCCTCATTCCACCACAGGGTACTCGCCTTATTATTTGCTTTTCGGGGTACAGCCACATCTCCCAGTAGATGCTTTATTAGGGCGTGAGTGTGTGTCAGACAGGAAACAGGATTGGTTGTCTGTTCATCAGGAGAGACTCAGACAGGCACACGAGAGAGCCAGAGAGTACTCGGAGCAAAAGGCAGCTGAGAGGATCTCACTTCAAAATGAGAAGGTGTATTGTCCTCCTGTGGACATTGGTCAGTTGGTTTTCCTACGTCACAGACCCCCAGGTAGACATAAGATTCAGGACACATGGACCTCGACAGTCTACAAGGTAGTTGACATCCGGGGTACCACACACACCGTTGAACCTTTTGAGGGAGGTCCCATTAAAGAGTTCATAGGTCAGAGTTGCGACCTTGTGCAAAACCAGTTCCCAAACCCAGAACTAGAACTAGGTTACAGACCACTACACAGCCTGTAGCTGAGGATGAGCCTGAGTCACCTGAGGCTGATTTTGTTATTGTTGAGGAAGTCATCCCTCGCCGGCTTGTGCAAGTACCTAACCTGCCTCTTGCAGCAGAAAGTGTTAGTTTACATGTGACAGCACCCACAGATGAGAGTGACGGTGAAGGACCTGAGGAAGGTTATTCAGATATGAGAAATTGTAGCACAGAAACAGAATGTGTTAATGATGTGCATCCAGACATTAGCGACAGTGACTTGCCCATTATTGAAAACAGGGACAGGCCCGCACTAACAGATGATGCTGGTGGAGCAGGACGTAGAACCTATGCACCTAAACCTGCCATTAGGAAAAGCAAGCAGGAAATGGCTGGATCTCATTCAAACCCATTTCATCTGCCAAAGTCAGCCTGTAATGCAGTCTCAGTCAGCACAGACATGGTCTCTGAGGTTTTGACAAGCCTGGGTGCTGCTCTCTTTGAAAAGGCCTTGCAGGGAGTATTTGAGTCAGTTCATGTTTCGTAGTCGCCAAGGACGTTGACTATATTTGCAGGGGAGTATGTAGCCGGGTGGTAAATCTGTTAAATATGTTAAATGATTTTCCACTTAAATTTAGTATAGTTTAACTGTTAATATATGTAATTGTTACACTGTCAAGCCATGTAAAATGTCATTTGATGTATTTAAATTGTGAAGCAGATTGTGAGTGTATTTTTATAGTTTTGGTTGTCATTGCATGTTTTGACAAGTAAGTGGCAGTGTTGCAGACTTTTATTGTAACTCCGTGCAAGTTATCCAAGTGCATCTTGGGTACTCTTTCTGCAAGTTATCCAAGTGCATCTTGGGTCTACTACTACTTTTGGCTGCTCCCGTTAGGGGTCGCCACAGCGGATCATCTGTTTCCATTTCTTCATGTCTTCTGCGTCTTCCTCTGTCACACCAGCCACCCGCATGTCTTCCCTCACCACATCCATAAACCTCCTCTTTGGCCTTCCTCTTCTCCTCTTCCCTGGCAGCTCCATATTCAGCATCCTTCTCCCAATATACTCAGCATCTCTCCTCCACACATGTCCAAGCCATCTCAATCTTGCCTCTCTTGCTTTGTCTCCAAACCGTCCAACCTGAGCGGTCCCTCTAATATACTCGTTCCTAATCCTGTCCTTCTTCGTTACTCCCAGTGAAAATCTTAGCATCTTCAACTCTGCCACCTCCAGCTCCGCCTCCTGCCTTTTCGTCAGTGCCACTGTCTCCAAACCATATAACATAGCTGGTCTCACAACCATCTTGTAAACTTTCCCTTTAACTCTTGCTGATACCCTTCTGTCGCAAATCACTCCTGACACACTTCTCCACCCACTCCAACCTCCCTGCACTCTCTTTTTCACCTCTCTACTGCACTCCCCGTTACTTTGGACAGTTGACCCCAAGTATTTAAACTCAAATGCCTTTGTCACCTCCACTCCTTGCATCCTGACCATTCCACTGTCCTCTCTCTCATTCACGCATAGGTATTCCGTCTTGCTCCTACTGACTTTCATTCCTCTTCTCTCCAGTGCATACCTCCACCTCTCCAGGCTCTCCTCAACCTGCACCCTACTCTCGCTACAGATCACAGTGTCATCCGCGAACATCATCGTCCATGGAGACTCCTGCCTGATCTTGTCCATCAACCTGTCCATCACCATTGCAAACAAGAAAGGGCTAAGAGCCGATCCTTGATGTAATCCCACCTCCACCTTGAACCCATCTGTCATTCCAACCGCACACCTCACCATTGTCACACTTCTCTCATACGTATCCTGCACCACTCCTACATACTTCTCTGCAACTCCTGACTTCCTCATACAATACCACACCTCCTCTCTCGGCACTCTGTCATAAGCTTTCTCTAAATCTACAAAGACACAATGCAACTCTTTCTGGCCTTCTCTATACTTCTCAATCAACATTCTCAAAGCAAACATCGCATCTGTGGTGCTCTTTCGTGGCATGAAACCATACTGCTGCTCGCTGATTGTCACCTCTCCTCTTAACCTAGCTTCTATTACTCTTTCCCAGATCTTCATGCTGTGGCTGATCAACTTTATACCTCTGTAGTTGTTACAATTCTGCACATCGCCCTTGTTCTTGAAAATCCGTACCAGTATGCTTCTTCTCCACTCCTCAGGCATCCTCTCACTTTCCAGGATTGTGTTAAACAATCTAGTTAAAAACTCCACTGCCATCTCTCCTAGACATCTCCATGCCTCCACAGGTATGTCATCAGGACCAACTGCCTTTCCATTCTTCATCCTCTTCATAGCTGCCCTCACTTCCTCCTTGCTAATCCGCTGAACTTCCTGATTCACTATCCCCACATCATCCAACCTTCTCTCTCTCTCATTTTCTTCATTCATCAACCCCTCAAAGTACTCCTTCCACCTTCTCAGCACACTCTCCTTGCTTGTCAGCACATTTCCATCTCTATCCTTGATCGCCCTAACTTGCTGCACATCCTTTGCAGCTTGGTCCCTCTGTCTAGCCAATCGGTACAAGTCCTTTTCTCCTTCCTTAGTGTCTAATCTGTCATACAACTCACCATACGCCTTTTCCTTTGCCTTTGCCACCTCTCTCTTTGCTTTACGCTGCATCTCCTTGTACTCCTGTCTACTTTCTTCATCTCTCTGACTATCCCACTTCTTCTTTGCCAACCTTTTCCTCTGTATAATTTGCTGTACTTCCTCATTCCACCACCAAGTCTCCTTGTCTTCCTTCCTCTGTCCTGATGACACACCAAGTACCTTCCTAGCTGTCTCCCTCACTATTTCTGCAGTGGTTGTCCAGCCATCTGGCAACTCTTCACTACCACCCAGTGCCTGTCTTAACTCCTGCCTGAACTCCACACAACAGTCTTCCTTCTTTAACTTCCACCATTTGATCTTCGGCTGTGTCTTCACTCGCTTCCTCTTCTTGGTCTCCAAAGTCATCCTACAGACCACCATCTGATGCTGCCTAGCTATGTTCTCCCCTGTCACCACCTTGCAGTCTCCAATCCCTTTTAGATGGCGCCTTCTACATAAGATATAGTCCACCTGTGTGCACTTTCCTCCACTCTTGTATGTCACCCTGTGTTCCTCCCTCTTCTTGAAATATGTATTCACCACAGCCATTTCCATCCTTTTCGCAAAATCGACCACCATCTGTCCTTCCACATTTCTCTTCTTGACTCCATACCTTCCCATCACCTCCTCATCACCTCTGTTCCCTTCACCAACATGTCCATTGAAGTCGGCTCCAATCACCACTCTCTCCTCCTTGGGTACCCTCTCCACCATGTCGTCCAACTCACTCCAGAATTCTTCTTTTTCATCCATCTCACACCCATCTTGCGGGGCATATGCGCTGATAACATTCAGCAATAAACCTTCAATTTCCTGCTTCATACTCATCGCTCTGTCTGAAACTCTCTTCACCTCCAGCACACTCTTGACATACTCTTCCTTCAGAATTACCCCTACCCCATTACTCCTGCCATTCACACCATGGTAGAAGAGTTTGAACCCACCTCCGATACTCCTGGCCTTACTCCCCTTCCACCTGGTCTCTTGCACACACAGTATGCCTACCTTTCTTCTTTCCATCATGTCAGCCAGCTCTCTCCCTTTACCAGTCATAGTGCCAACATTCAAAGTTCCAACTCTCACCTCCACATGCCTACCCTTCCTCCTCTCTAGCTGCCTCTGGACATGCTTTCCCCCTCTCCTTCTCCTTCGCCCAACAGTAGCATAGTTTCCACCGACACCCTGCTGGTTAACAGTACCGGTGGCGGTCGTTGGTAACCCGTGCCTCGACCGATCCGGTATGTAAGTCTTATTTATGATCCGCATATTTGATTTGGCAAAGATTTTACGCCGGATGCCCTTCCTGACGCAACCCTCCCCATTTGTCCGGACTTGGGACCGGCACTAAGGATGCACTGGCTTGTGCATCCTCAGTGGCTGGGTTCAAGTGCATCTTGGGTATTCTTTCTTTTTTCTTGTGTGAACCACCTGAAGATTGCAGTGTGACGGTGCTCTGACTCCGTAGTAAGTAGGTGTAAATATCTTGTGAAATATACCTGTAACATTATTCCAAACAATATTGTATGTCGGTAATTTGACACAATGGTTTGATTTAGACGCTACTGGAGTTGATGTTCGGTGATTTTGGGAGCGAGCCGTCGACCACTGTTTGCCATTGCAGGCATGACAAGGTAACGTTGGCGTGCATAAAGCCACACCATGCCATTGTATTTGGGTAGTAAGGGAAATGTAAAGGTTTTATATGCATTTTAATTCTGTTTAAAGGTAACTGACAGAGTGAGAAGTTGCGCAATCTTCAGGAAGTTCCACATGTCTTTTTTAAACCCTGTTTAACATACATAGTCCACTGCCGTATTTTGCACCGTATTTTGTATTTTGTATTTATTATTTTCCTTTTAAAATATTTTCTGTTAAACTTGCCACATCTGTGAACATTTATGAGCAGTTTGCTCGAAAGACACAGGAATTTATTCACTCAGTAAGACGATCTGCATTCAAAGGTTCAAACAATAAAATTAAAGCTACAAGAACCCCGGAAGTAATTGTGTCCTGTGTGGTATCTAATTCCACGGGCTACACATGAAAATGATAAATGTCCATAAATCCCCATAAAACCCTACCATCGACCATCTCACCAGAATAGAAGAGAAAGTTGTCATGTTGCTTTCTGCAAATTGTGATTAAAACCCTATATTTACTTATTACTTTGCTATGATTAGAAATTCACATTGCTCTGTAACGTGATATAAAAATATAGTGCAAAGTATAAGCATGACAGAGATTCAGTTTCCATATGAAGTCTGTCATTATTTTACATGCTAAGACTATTTATGGGCTGCTAAAGGCACTTTATTTCCACAACAGATTATTGCTGTGAACTTTGATCGTAGATTATACTTCATGGCATAACATTTATCTATTTAAAACAATGTTTCATCAAACCTCATGCAATTATGCATTCATGAGGACAAGAAATGTTTTCCATCAGTAGAACCAGTGGTTAGCCACCTTTCCTGAAGTTGGACCCATTTCGGCACATTTAAAATGACCTTTTTGGCAGTTCTTGAACTGGTAATTTGTTGAGCTTCACAGCTGCTTTACAATAACTGTTTAATAGGTTGAATGAAAATAAATATAGATGACATGAGTCAGGATCTGTTTAACCAATCCTGGAATATTGTTCACATCCACTGTTTCAAGGCAGCTAGGTACTCAAACAGCCCATAACTTTATTTCCTGGTAGGAAACTCACCACTGTGTGTGTGTGTGTGTGTGTGTGTGTGTGTGTGTGTGTGTGTGTGTGTGTGTGTGTGTGTGTGTGTGTGTGTGTGTGTGTGTGTGTGTGTGTGTGTGTGTGTGTGTGTGTGTTAAATGGGAGCCGTTTGACATGTGAGTCAGCATGAGCAGACAGACTGAGATGGGTGGAGCACAGTGGAAGATTACTCTCTCGCTTTAGATCACCTACTGGCACTGACACCACATCCTGAGGGGAAACACAATACCTTATACAAATGAGCACAGGCACAAAAAACACACACACACACAAAGACAACTCGAAACCTTGGCACATAAACTTCCCACAAATGATAAATACATAGCAACACACACACATACATATGTATACATAAATGCACAACATAGATAACCATAAATATGGTTGCATGCATGCATGCAAATATGCGTGGTTGTGCATGCAACCATGTGTTGCTTGCACAACATGCAAGCAAAGAGAAATACAAGTTGCTGTGTGACTCAACTAAGGACAGACAACATTTATCCCTGCAGGAGAGGAGAGGAGAGAAGAAAAGAGGAAAGGAAAGGAAAGGGAGAGGAGAGTGAGGAAAGGAAGCAGTCAGCAGACCGTGACACTTCAGACATATGGCTAGGATGAAGAGTAACGAGGGGATGAAGAGACGGAGATGGGAAGAGAAATGGGAAGACGCGGCAACAGAGGGAGAGATGTTCAGCTGTTGGTCCATCTTGGTTTTGCGGTAATGAGCCCATGTTTGGCCCTACAGAGCATCACCAACGCTTCTTCTAACTTCTCCAAACTCTAACAAGCCAAACTGCTATTTACATTTACCCCCCACCGGCCACGAGCCGGACCAAACATGCAGGCAAAAAACAGCATGGCGCTCCCTTAAAAGAGATACTTTAGCAACTTATTTAGTTACTTGTTTTTCTTCAGACACTTGTGAGAAGCATTTGTGTCCTTTATTTTCCCTTGGATTGCTTTTTTCCCCCAGCATTTCCCATTCCAGCATTCATTACTCTACTCCTGCCCAGTGGCCAAGCTCCAGTTTAAATGAGGGGATAACAAACATTTTCAATTGCTCTGCTGATAATACATTATCCATCCTTCTATTCAAGAACAGATTCTTCACAGCAGTTACCACAGCCAACGTTACTTCAGGCACGGGAAATGAAGGTTTAACCAAAGATTTCAACAAGCAGGGTTTTGTACGCAGAATACGCAATTCTATTTTTTTTTTTTTACTTTTTCCCTCTTTTTCTCCCCAGTTGTATCCGGCCAATTACCTCACTGTTCAAGCCGTCCTGGTCGCTGCTCCACCCCCTCTGCCAATCCGAGGAGGGCTGCAGACTACCACATGCCTCCTCCGATACATGTGGAGTCACCAGCCGCTTCTTTTCACCTGACAGTGAGCAGTTTCAACAGGGGGACGTAGCACGTGGGAGGATCACGCTATTCCCCCCAGTTCCCCCCCCCCGAGCAGGCGCCCCGACAGACCAGAGGAGGCGCTAGTGCAGCGACCAGGACCCATACCCACATCCGGCTTCCCACCCACAGCCACGGCCAATTGTGTCTGTAGGGACGCCCAACCAAGCCGGAGGTAACACGGGGATTCTAACCGGCGATCCCCATGTTGGTAGGCAATGGAATGGACCGCTACGCTACCAGACGCCCGAATACAAAATTTTAGCAATATTAATAAAATGTCTTGAGCAGATACTGTGTAAACACATAAAAATATTATTGTGTATTGTGTAGCTATAAAATATGGTGCATGTATTATAGTAATATATCTATATCTACCCATCTATGTACAAGTACAGTTGATGAATTTAAACTGCCATAACTGTGAACAAAATTTTACCAGAATATGTCGACTAAATCAAATTGCACACAGACACCCACCCACCCTGAGTGTTGGAAACTTCTACCAAGGCTGTTACCTCTCTGGGGCTTTTCTGGTTTTCTGTAAGTTTTATGGCGTAATACTGTCGGTGTGCTGGGTTTTTACAATGTCTCTGAAGGCTCTGTGAGACGATGGAGGAGCAAGCCTAAGTTATACGAATGCAGTCAGAAACCCTGTGCATCATAAACTAAATGGCGGCTCGCTGGAAACCTTAGCAGGATAATACTGTTATACAATCTTCAATGTGCTCCGCAGCTTGGTGTCAGATGTTGCATATTTCTAAATTGGCAGTCAGGAAGGAAAACAAATCGACAAGTCTAAAAGTGGCGTCTGGGTAGCGTGGCGGTCTATTCCGTTCCCTGCCAACACGGGGATCACCAGTTCCAATCCCCGTGTTACCTCTGGCTTGGTTGGGCATCACTACAGACACAGCTGGCCGTGTGGTAGTCTGCAGCCCTCCCCGGATCGGCAGAGGGGGTGGAGCAGCGACTGGGACAGCTTGGAAGAGTGGGGTGATTGGCCAGATGCAATTGGGGAGAAAAACGGAGGAGGGGGGGAATCTGTACAAAAAAAGTTTATAAGCTATCAAAGTTCATGAAGAATCAAATGTCATTAGCCTAAGTTCACAAAGATTTTTTTTTAATAATTATGCTTCTAGCCACATTCTACTGAACTTCACATTATAGTGGAGAATCCCTCCCCCTCCCCTTTTTTCTCCCCAATTGTACCTGGCCAATTACCCCAATCTTTCGAGGCGTCCCGGTCGCAGCACCACCCCCTCTGCTGATCCTGGGCAGGCTGCAGATTACCACATGCCTCCTCTGATACATGTGGCGTTGCCAGCCGCTTCTTTTCACCTGACAGTGAGGAGTTTCACCAGGGGGACGTAGCACGCTATTTCCTCCAGTTCCCCCTCCCTGAACAGGCGCCCCGACCGACCAGAGGAGGTGCTAGTGCAGCGACCAGGACACATGCCAACATCCGGCTTCCCTCCCGTAGATACTGCCAATTGTGTCTGTAGAGATGCCCGACCAAGCCATAGGTAACACGAGGATTCGAACCGAAGATCCCTGTGTTGGTAGGCAACGTAACAGACCGCTACGCTACCTGGACGCCCTATAGTGGAGAAAATTCAGGTGGGCAAAAACATTCTATTGCATCAGAATGCTCAGCATGTATCTTGGTCATGTTAGGCTATTTTTACCCAGTCGGTCTAAGCTCCATGGACACTAACTGAGAGGGGATAAAGTGGCAGGACCCCAAATGCGTGCCTGGTCCTCTTAACTATCAATCAGGGCTGCACTCAGATAGTCGGAAAAGGCTGGCAAAAAGGGCCAAAACATGCAACAGGGCTTTCAGCATCATCCCCCTCACTATGATATCTTTAATGTAAACGTCTGTCTGTATGTATGTCAGGCTTTTGGTCTGTTTGTTCATCTGTCCATCCTTCTGTACATGTCTCCTGCCTATATATCCATCCACTCTACCACATGCACCCAATCCATCTACCCATCCATCTATCCATCCATGATAAGAAATATCGGCAATATAATAAATACTGAAATTTAATAAATATTTCAATACCTGTTGAAATATGCAGCAGATATTTCCCACAGTACATCAGTGCAAAATATTATCATAAGCGGTATAAATTCTTTCAGACCTATCCAAAGTTAAATGCTAAGTAATTAGATGTTATTGTGTGCAGTGCAAAACAGTGTTGTCCTATTAAATTGGTATAGGAGAAAAAATAGAGCTAAAAATAAAGTAATCTGTATATCCTCACAAGTATCATCACTGGCAAAACTACATTGTGGGTTTGTTTTGGATGGTGTTATGACGCCTTGGGTGGGTAAGCTGCTTACTAATCAAAAAGATTTCTCATTCAATTTCCAGCCCTGACCAGCATATCCCCTTATAATGAATATATGCAGAGAGGGCACCACTTTTAGCAGAATGGCCATGTTGCCTTTTTGTTCTTTAGCTTCAGAGGGGAACTGTCCTTCAGACCAAAAGAAGAAAACCTCTCTGGCTTAAAAATTGGCACCAACCTGGAATCTGAATTTTGATCAATTTCTCAGGTCTTTCCCTAACAGATAAGACAATAAACCCATACAAGTGACTCATCTATAACTAACAGAGGCCCAACTGAGACTTTGCTACACATTATTTTCCAACACACACGACCTGCTTCCAACCCAAATAACTTCTGTTTACAAATGTTTTCTAAGCGCTTATAAGTGCCCTCTTATTGATTTTAATTCACTATTTAGCTACTCATTAGAAAGCGTTGTACTTGTTTTAGTATTTTGATTTAATCTTTTCATTAGTGTCTCACCCTCTAAATTCGGCATATTCTACAGTTGATCTATGTTGTAGGACATCGTCAAGTAAAATTAAATTAAATTAAAGCTGAAATCCGTAACATTTTAACCATTAATAAATCATTATTTCATCCATCTGGACCATGGAGTCAGGTTGCATAATGCTGACTGTCATCTTGACCATGGTTGGATGTCTCCGTATACTGCTGTAGAATGTTTCAAATGTTAAAAACAATCACTGATGAAGTGGAAAACACCTACATGTTGGAAACAACTCCAGCAGGAAAAAAAGATTGAAACATGACGCCAATGTGGTGATTCTTCTATTGGAGAGATGATCAACATAACTGTAGAACAATGTGGCAATTTAGTTTGATGACATTTAGACTGCCTGCATTAACTTTGATCAGAGGATCTCACATTAACAAGGGTGTGGACTATTTACTGGTGAGCTGATGGCACACGAGCCACAATGGCTGTTGCATCTTGTCTGAAGTCCAAGAAAATCAGTGTCAACAGGTCCATTTCTCTCTGGCTCTTACATCCAACTATATCACAACACTGTTTTGCTGTTATATTGATTGTTTGACCAACAGAATTGCCATATCACCATCACATTTCAAATGGATAAAATGCAAAATCTTAGGGATTGCAACTATAAAATAAAATAAAGAAAAGCTCCTAACTCCTAAATACAACCCTGCTTGTACTAAGAACCAGTCTCCCAAATACCTGTTGGAGTTTATGGGGCAAAATTAGAGTGAGGCCTGGATCCCTGCAGCAAGCAACCAACATGCACCACCAAAGGCCGTTTATGAGCCAGGAAACACCCTGTCTTGGTGGTTAAATTATATCACAATATTACAATAATGAAACTCCCAGATGATATCTAGTCTTATATCACAATATTATATCGATATATTACCCAGCTCTAATCTCAATCAACAAGACTAGATCAAAACCTAGTATATGGCTGGACTGTGTGTGGTCAATGTTTGACATTTTGGCCAATTTGTTACAGGGCTAGTCAATGGTAGTGTCTATAATGTGAATCCCTGAATATTAAATGTTCATCTGCAAATTTCTGTAGTGGTCCCAGCTGTTGTTAAAGTGTACTGAAGTAGCATATCACATGACATGGTTAAGTTACATTCAAAATAAATTTAAAAAAAAGGCTATAAATGCAGTTCCACTCATATCTTGGGATGTTTGATTTTTAACCCCCCCCCCCCGCCTTTCATCTGTTTCTATCTGCGGACGTCTCTCATTTTTCTAAGACTGACTGTATTGACAGATTAATTCACAAAGATTGGATTGCGGCTGCTGATAGCACCATGAATTGTGCATCACTTGCAACCACTATCTGCCCCGTCTCAAGGTTCGATTCATAAAAGATATTGCACTAATTGTATTACAGTGCGAATATGCCCATAAAATTTTGCAGCTGAGTGCAATTTGCCCTTTTTTGTGTCTGATTGCAATTATGCATGTGGCAAAGCATAAATGGTGACTTTGCACCAAGAACACAGTAGGCAGGTTCAATGATGTCAATGATGATGTCAATGATGTCCTTGATGTCATCAAGTATAGTATGAATTGTTTAACTTGGCAAAAAAAAAGCGATATTCTCCAGCGAAATAGTCGCCTACGAGCACGCCTGGCCTGACGTTGCCTTCGCCTGGCTACAATCACTGTTGTCATGATCACTGGAAAGTCTGGGCGTCCGTTGCCACCAACGCTCTGAAGACGCTAATAATTTTCACTCTACCTGTGTGTGGCTATCAGTGCTGGTGTTTCGCAGTGAGGCTCATTTGCACAAAAAGGGGGCAATTTTGCACCAAATGTATGCATATTACCTTATTTAAATACTTGCAAATAGCACCAGACCACCGAGACACTATTTGTTTGGCAGCACAGTTAGGGGTGCATTTCACCCTTTGGGGGTGCTTTGAGAATTACATGGTTTCTTTTTGTCTCATTTGTACAAGTTTAGAGGTCGCAAAAGCTGTGCAATCCTTTTGTGAATTCGCAAGTGAGTGTTTCGTCAGAGTGATTGCTATGTGGGGTGCTTTAACTGTGCACTCTCCCTCATGCCTCTCGGTGCTCGGCCAACCAATCATGTAAATTCAGTGATGTTGTTGGTCACCTGATTCAGCGGCCCAATGGTGTCAAACATGATCACTCAGTTAGTCACTCAGCAACATTCGTGTTTGTAGGACTGGCCCGCTGGCCTGGTCCAGCCAATAAAGACGTACATCAAACTAAATGAAAAACAATAAGCTGTTCATTGTTCTCTCTCCCTCTCTTTCTATTAGTTCCCATCCAAGTTTGATTAAGCAAAATGATCAACAGCAGCAACATGTGTTTGACAGTTGAGTGTGGGCAAGCTTGTCTGCATGTGTGCATGTATGCCGTGTGCACACTGCTTGGCAAAAGAACAAGACATGCACAAAACATCAGTTTATCATCATTATCTCTTTAATGTAATGACACTAAATAAAACAGTATATCCAATTCCAGTATAATGGCCAAGGTCACTGCATTCATAGTCTCTAAAAATAGGATCATCAACACTTTTCACTGGCATGGTTAAAAAGATCAGATGAAAATATAGTTAAAAAAACAAACAAACAAAAAAAAACTATCCATACTCAAGTCAGGTCACATGTTCCTATTGTCGCTCACTGGGCGACAATAGCACTGCACCAATTCTCCCATAGTTGGAGTTCAGATCCCTGTAATACTTAATGGTAGACTATAGGTCTAGCCCCTCTGGGGTTTAGGGGTCAATCCCCAGAGAGCCTAATGGGAAGATAATCATTAAGCTGGGACAGTAACCGAGTTTCCATTAGTGGTGAACAATATATTGTATAGATATTGTTAAGGGAATATGAGCATTTGCGATATTCTGTCACCAGAGGCTGCCATAAAAGTGCAATGCAAGACGGTGATCATGCACGCTCGCCATACACGGAGCCAATAGTGCATTCTTTACTGAGCGGCTAATGCCAGACACAGTGAGTTAGGCTGTCATGAAAAGACAGGGTTTAGGAAAGACAAACTGAGAAGATGAGAGTGGAGAGTTAGAGAGAGGTCAGTAGGACAGATTTAAAATTAGAAACACAAGACGACGTCAGTTGTTTGGGAATGTTTCTGATACAGAAGACCACAGTGAAGTGAGCAGCCACTCCTCATCAGCCAGCAGCTGTGGGTGTGTATTTTAGAAGACTTATGGTTCTCGCTTCCTGGTCCATTTGCAATAGCAGGGCTATGTGTTACATTACACATGTAAGTTTTGAGATAATAGGTTCAGTGTAGTTAAGGTTAGAAAGAAAATGTGAATAATTTCAGATTTGACATACTAGTTTGGGTTTCGACAAAGTAATAAATCTTTGTTCAGTTACACACAAATCCATCTATCAATCGGACCAATTTCGACTGTTTTCGCTCTAAAATTTACAAGTAACATGCTCTTTTATGTATTTATTACACAGTTGGGACCAAAGTGGTCATAAAGGTTGACCATACTTAACAGCCAATAAAAATAAAACTGTTGCTCCCTCATGGAATAAGACCTATTCACTTAAACCGCCTCTATACCACTCAGGAGTAATAAGGAACATTTTCACCTTGGAAATTTAAAGTAATAGGCTCTTTGTTGTTCTTGAAAAGAAAGCACTTATATACGCCAGTACTACAGTCAAACCGCATTACCTCATGGAATAAGATTTATGCTGCTTATCTCACATCCTTCCACCACTAAGGGCAACATGGAGTGTTTTCACTGAGAAAATTGAATTTAACAGGGTTTTTTTTTTAATGTTTGTTGCACAGACAGCACTGATATAAGAATATATTGGTCAATCTCGCCACCTAAATCTATAAGATTTTATTTAAGTCAAAAGTGATTTACTTCATTCAATAACATGCATTGTATCTTTTAGAAAAAGTGGAGGAAATATAACAATAATATATTTGTTTTATCCACCCAAGTGTTTTATGATATTGCAATCACAACAAGTGTTTTATGATATTGCAATCGCAATATGTAGCATGATCATTGCAATATAATATTTGTCCATATCGTGAAGCCCATTTCCAGTCTTTTTATGCAAAGTTTGTCATTTCTAATAAAATAGCTTGCCAGAAATAGCCAAGTATTGAACAAGATCTTCACATAAGTTATTGAGCTCACTTTAGATGGATAACGGTTTATTTGATCGCAAGAAATACAATGAATTTTAATGGAAACACATTTGCTGAATAAAGAAATTGAATGCAAATGGAATTTAATCACATGTTCAGCTGTTTCTTAATCTTACATGACCTGTAGGCCTATATTCATTGTCTTATTCACTCAAACAGATCTGATGGAAACACATCTTAATTCACAGAATTTTCTTACAGCTGCAGTAGGCAATATTATTTCATTATAATTTGGGTTGAGGCATCCAGGTAGTGTAGTGGACTATTCTGTTGCCTACCAACATGGGGATCGGCGGTTTGAGTTGTGTTACCTCCAGCTTGGTCGGGCGTCCTTACAGACACAATTGGCCGTGTCTGCAGGTGGGAATCTGGATGTGGGTATGTGTCCTGATCACTGCACTAGCGCCTCCTCTGGTCTGTCAAGGCGCCTGTTCAGGGGGGAGGGGGAACTGGGGGGAATGGCATGATCCTTCCATGCGCTATGTCTCCCTGGTGAAACTCCTCACTGTCAGGTGAAAAGAAGCGGCTGGCAACTCCACATGTATCAGAGGAAGCATGTGGTAGTCTGCAGTCCTTCCCGGATCGGCAGAGGGGGTGGAGCAGCGACCAGGACAGGTACAATTGGGGAGAAACAAAGGGGGGGAAATCCAAGAAAAAACAATAATAATTTGGGTTGAAATAACTCATTTTGACCATTGCATATCACTAACGATATTTAATTGAAGGGTTCCTTTAAAAACAAAAAAATGTGTGTCTGTGAGCACCCGGCCAGTGGTATTCAGTTTTTTAAAAACTGGATCTGGTCTGAATTAAAACAACCAATCACGGTTAGCTAGCACGTAACTAGCCAATCACAGTGACTCTGTACAAACAAGCGTCATCCGAATTCTACGTGTCTTAGTTCAGCACGGCGGCACGCACACAGAAGTTGTGTCCAGAGCTATGGCAACTTGTGACAAATTGCCAATACCTTTGCCTACAACGGTGTACAGTACAAAACAAGCCAAAAGAAAGGGGACCTTGGAGGAGAAGAGAGAGACAAAGAAAGCGCTTAATAAAAAGAGAGATCAGATGAGGCGAGAGCTGCAGCAGTGTAAGGGACTGAAAAGTGATGTGGAGTGATACGATGCAGCAGAGATAGGCGGACGGTTTTGCATTGGAATGTTCATGTTGCCTACTGCAGCTTTAACTAACTGCTTGAAATCCATTCAAAAGCTGGATGGAAACATGACTAATGTCCCAAACACTGACGGTGCTCATAGGTCTATTCCCACTGAGACCACTTACACTTAACATGTAGTTATTAAGTACAGTGCCTGCCAAATGGCATAAGCATATGAAGATCTTAACAATTTGGTGATAGTGAAGCATCCCGGCTTCTGATCTGCTCTAGAGAACAGGAGCAGGAGAACAGGAGAACGGGAGAACAGTTAAGTGGTCAGCATGGTCTAACTACAGGCAATTAAAAAACTCAGTCAAGTGCAAAGCATGGCAGATGGTAACACATAATGTGGCACAATCCAGTATGCTGCAAAACTGGTAAAGTGAGATTCTTGACCAGTTCTTTAAGAGGTGACTTATACCACCAATCACCATGCCCCAGGTGAGGAGGGGGAACATTTTCAACAAAACTTAAACCTTTAAATAGCTCATTTAAAATGTTTCAGGGCATTGCTTTTCCAGACCCTGTTTTAAGTTCCTATTTGAAGCTTTGAAAACAAATGTTTGCTAAGACCAAAGCACAGACAGTCAGTCTGTGACACACATACATGAAGGATAGAGGAAGACGGGTAGACAGATTAAGGAGCAACAACATAGATGAAAAAAATGGGGTGATGAAAATGAAAATAAGAGTCAGAGGGGAGGCTACTACGTTGGAGATGGTAGACATCTTGAGAAGTTGCATGATTTTGGGAACAGGGCCTAAGTGCATTGTACAAACATTCAAACTCCAGCATTCAGCCTCAGGCAATGACCCAGAACCAACACACTGGGGTGATATGTATTGGCAATTTAGCCAACACCTTTGGCTATCCTGTTATATGGATGTGAAATCCAATTGGCCAAAGAATAGAAATTAACCTATATTATACTATTTACTAGTATATATCAACAATGTCAGGCTGTGACTTACTAGCATGCTGCTTAACATCATGGTGCATTACTTAGTTTACTATGACTGCATGTTTTAGAAAAATCATTAAAAGTGATGTGGTGGCCATATGAGCAGCATGTCACAAATTAACATTGACAAGTTAAGCGAGGGGCTACTTTTAATCTAAAGTTTTAGTGCCGTGGTAACAATGTTAACGATGTCGTCATCAGCACCATCCGCGCAATCTTAATCAGTTATCATCGTCATCATCATCATCATCATCACCCTCCTCCTCCTCGAACCCATCATCAGGTGAACGAGGTTCACTTTGGTTTCTAAGGCCTGTGGAGACGCCACGTCTCACTCGCAGAGCTGATGATGAACAACAGATAACACACCGAAGGCGACGCGGGTCTCACCGGGAGAATAAAGTCTTGCCAGCTGCCGGGCCCCCGCGTGCTGCGGTCCCCAGCGAGGCGCTGCGCTGCGGGCAGCCACCCCGTGCTCATTCCCGTTCGGATCCTCTTCCGCCATGGACCGATGCCTGATCTCGGTCTCGGAGAGAAGAGACGCCGCCATACTCCCGCCTGCTGCCCCTTTTGATTTTTCAGCTCGAAGACATCAATAGTAGACCTGTCCTTGTCCGTAAATGCCCGCGACTGTTCCGTTGTCTCTCTCGCTGTAAGCTCCGCGTCGGTGCGGATGTGAGCCGGAAGCAAGGTTACAGCGAGCGCTGCTAGTGGAGACGTGCGCTCGAGCTCTCCGAAGGAACCCTGTGCCACCCGGAAACACAATATCGATGGGGCAGCTCTGACACACACACACACACACACACACATTTAGTACGGGATTAAAGTCGTTATGTATTATCAGACACTGTTTAGGACAGGACAGATATCTGCACAAAACGCTGCGAACTATTGGATTGTTATGCCGAATAAAGTTTATGTCTGCATCCAATTTGGCTGTAACTCCGCCGTAGGGACAGTCTGCAAATTGTAATTACGATAATGTGGCCTCGGTATCAGAATATAATGCGCGATACCTTCATCGCTTTTTCCCCCGTGAGTCAGTCTGCGACTTAATGCAAGGATGACTAATTATTTGGGAAAGCATGCCTTTCACCGAACCATCACAAGCTGACGGTTCGGTGAACAGCAAAGTTAAGTCACTGATTCAGTCATAGGACGATTTTTACACTCGTGGCTCACGAAAACCAATTCATGCCTGGAGCCTCTTCTAGCATTTCTAACACCAACGATCAAAAACTAGCTACGACTTATTGCTTGCAAAGATAAGAAAACACTGCAATTCTTAACGTAGCCTCGTTATGTACAACAGCTCTGAAAGTTAAATGTTTACATCAAGCAAATCAACGAATAAATAAAGACTAACTAATAGAATATGTGTACTCGAATCCTTATTTTCTCACTGATTAATTTGCCTTTTACAATATCAGTATTTACTTTACAATGTACACTTGGGTCATGGGGGGAAACAATACAACAGTAAGTAATTTGATGCCAAAGACATTTCATAAAAATATATATATACATACAAATATCCCTGTGATGGCCTGGCAGCCTGTCCAGGGTGTCTCCCTGCCTGCCACCCAATGACTGCTGGGATAGGCTCCAACATCCCCGTGACCCTAGCAGCAGGATAAGTGGTTTGGATAATGGATGGATGGAGATATATATTCCATCTAGGCCTTGTTAGAATAAGTTGTAACCATTGCCCACAGATAGACTACATTTCGGTAAGCAATGCGTTCCACAGTTCCCAGAGTGATGCTCCTCTATCTGCACGTTCTGATGACTGGTTTCTGGGAACAGATACTGACTTGGCGGCCCTCCGGCAGGAGGTGAGCCCTGGGTCTCAGCCCGGCTGGTCTCAGTGGCTGCCTGCAAGAGCTCATCATCAGCCTTAACAAACAAGATGAACCAGAAGGACAGGGGTTGTCAAGCCAACGGTCAGACATGCATGATAAAAATTATTCTTTGGGCTTTTTTGTAATAATCCCATTTCACGCGTTTCCTGCTTTAGAAATACATTGGTCTAAATCAATAAACTTAAAAATTATCAGTTGAAGCACTGTCATGTTCAGTGTTCTTATTTGATAGCTTTAAACCATGTGCATACAGGTAGAGGCTTATTAAGTTTGGACAGACACTGACTTATCGAGGTTTGCACTGGTAGATATAGTCAGAAAGCAAGGCAGACAGATTTATCATTTAGGACACAGACACAGAGAGGCTGGTAGGGTTTCCTGTTGACGGAAAGACAGAGGACTCCTGATGACAAATAGAGAGTAGGTTCAGGCTGACAAATGGACAGAGACAGACTGAAAGAAAGTTTATGTTCATTGTTGAACGTTTTAATGTTGTATCCTTCTCTCTCTGATGTGTGACTAATATCTTCTCCTGTCTCTTCTCCTGTGTATGTGAATGGTGTGATGTGAGTCTCCCTTATGTGCATGTGTAGTCTGTCCTCCTTCCTGATCTCCATGGTGATGGTGGTTACCACCTGGACACTGCTTGGCATCCTCCTTATCACATTCTTTATATAGCTTATAAATCCATATCTTTTTGTTATCTTGTTTCAGTGTTGTATCCTTCTCTCTCTCCGATATGTGACTAATGTATTTTCTTGTCTCTTCTCCTGTGTATGTGAATGGTGTGATGTGAGTCTCCCCTGTGTGCATGTGTACTCTGTCCTCCTGCCAGGTCGACATGGTGATGGTGGTCATGTGGCTCAGGTCCTGGGCTGTTCCAGTGGTGTTTGGACACTGCTTGGCATCCTCCTCATCATATTCTTCATATATCTTATAATTCCATTATAATTGTGTTATCCTCGTGCAATGCTGTGTTCTGTAAATTGTGTAAACACAACATCCATTGCGCATCTGTCTGTCTTGGGACAGAGATCCCACCTCTGTTGCTCTCCCTGAGGTTTCTTCCTATTTTTTCTCCCTGTTAAAGGTTTTTTTTTTAGGGGGTTGTTCCTTATCTGATGCAAGGGTCTAAGGACAGGATGTTGCATTGCTGTAAAGCCCCCTGACGCAAATTTGTAACTTGATATTGGGCTTATACAGATAAAATTTACTTGACGTTATAAGACTGTTTTGACACTAAAGGTGAACGTCATTGTCTTGTAAACCAGTACAGGTGACGGTGCAGTGCGCTGTCCTGTGTGTCATGTAAACCCCACAGCAACACCCCTTAACACTAAAGACAAGGGGAGCCAACACTCAGTAAAGAACAAATACACCAACTGTGTAGGCTATTTGAAATCCTGAGTTAACTGGGAATTCTGATTAATTCAAAATTAGCTTATGCATGACTGAATAAAAAAGGAACTAACTAAATATTTGAAAATTAGTAAATTATTTGTTTCTATGTTGGTACAAATCATAATAATGTGTGGTTGGATGTGCCAGTGAATCCCAAATTCCTTCTAAATCAATGATGTCTACAGGATGTGATCATGTGTGTTTTAGAAACCTTAAGTCACAATGTATTTTTATTTTTCAAATGAGCATTGGTAGGTAGATGCTTATGGACTGGAAGAGTGTAGCTGGTTTCAGGGATAACCTTCATGACACCATGCATCCTGCACTGCCTCTATAGCTTAGGTACGTTGTACATGGGTCCTATAGCCATTAAATATAAAGGGGAACAACCGCCATATAGAGGAAGGAGAACCCTTTTTAATGGCAGTTATAACAGACAGTACCAGGAATTTGTCATTTTTCACATCTCCTATATGTCCAGGTCAGTGTGCAGTTTCCTGCAGTGCAACCAGAGCTGTTTTGTTCAAGGCTGTCTCCTCTCCTAAAACAATCACACCAATTAGACTTAAGAGTCTACTGACAAAAAAAATGCATTTAAAATTGGTTTTAAATGTCTAAATGCATATACCTTGTTGTCTTGTTTTAACTCTCCAAACGGTTGAACAAGCACATGAAAACATCAGGGAGAAACGGGAAGCTGCATGCCTTGGTATATATAATACATCTGAGTTGGGCTAGGTGGGAAGAGTTCACAGATGGCTCGCAAATGAGCGTGCCAACTGGCCCGATGAATGTGAGCAACGGTATTTATTATATTTTTGTTATTAATACCGTGATATTTATAGACAGTAGGTCCAACTGTATGTTGTCAGTTTTTAAAGCTTTCTGGAGGGCATCTCTCTCCATCTCCGTCTGATTACTTTGCCCAACAGAAGCCAGCTGTGGCCCCAGACTTTCACCATATGTGAGCTTTGTCAGGAGACAAAGACTACTTGAGCGAGCCTGCTATTAAGGTCTAATCAGACAGAACAATTACGAGACACACACGTGTCCTGAATTGGCTTTTTAAGTTCCTCCTCTTCATTTCCAGATGCTGTATTGGACTGATGAAGGGCCCTCCACTTCCTGCAGGATCCAGTCCAATCCAGGAGATGCCAGCCTCTGTGACCACAGCCATCTCTCTCATAGCGCCCATGGTTTCCATCAGTCCCAGCAAACACCACCGCTGATGAACGGCCACAGCTAAAGAGCACGTACCACAGCAATTGAATAAACGTTTGAATGGACGTGTGCAAGTTCACACACCAGGACAAATTTCCTTTGAATAAACACACCAAACAGGGGCTCTCTTTATTTGTGATTTATTTATTTGTTTTATCTTTTTTTGTCTGCACTAGATTACTGCAATCTGGTTAATTCACATTTAAAAAGCAGTCATTGACCAGACGCACTGAAATCGATGATATTCATTTTTTACAATAACCATTATAGGCCCCATAAAGATTGGAAAACCCAATCCAAAAACAAAATCTGTACTTTTTCTGCACTTTATTTTGTTTGATGTTTTTTTCCCATAGTAATTACAAAAAAGGAAAAAATATATATATAATAATCATAAAAAGAAGAGTTGGGGGGGGGGTATTACGACCGGCAAACAAACAATCACGGCACGGCACAAGTACCTACTTACAGCGAGAAATTAAAGGTTCAAAACTGAAAAGTAGAGACAAAATAAGAGCATATGGCAGAAAATATTGGCACCTATGAAGTTGAATACAATGAAGCAACCGAGGGCATGAAGGGAGTGAAGAGTCATCCTACAGTCTAACAAAAATCATTCTCAAACAAAGAGGGTTTTCTATTTTTCTTTTTTTTCCTTGCCATTTTTTTAAAATTTTTCTTTGATTTAAAAAAGAAAACATCCCCCTTCCCCCTCCCCCAAAACAACTCATCAGCTGGGGATTGGTGGTGGGGAGGAGGGAGAAGAGGGGGGAGGAGGTGGGGGAGGCTTGGCAGGGACAATAAAAATACTGCACGTTACGACACCTTTTTTTCTTCGCATTCTCTTTTCCTTCCTCTATTTCTCTCTTACCATTTATTCACCCCTTTTCCCACTCTTTTATTTTTTTTAAATAGCATATCCCATTAATATTCCTTTCCCCTGCTGCTCCTAATAGTCGCGCCTGGTGGCGCGATCGTTAGAGTTTTACATGTGAGTAGCAAATGACACTTTGATTGGCTGTGATGTCGAGATGGGGGTCCCCCGCTGGCTCTGGGTCGGGGGCCCAGGCTGAGCCGAGAGATCCTGCCGAGTCTCGGTCTCACTGCGCGTGCTGACTCAGTGTGTGGTTCTGGAGAGAGCAAAAAAGAGAAAGAGAAAGAGGAAAGAACGAGGGAAGGAGAAAGAGGGGGAGACAGAGAGTGTGTGTGAGAACACATGATGGGAGAAATAATGGGCTACGTGCACACGCCGCTTTCCACTTGCCCCCTCCTGGAAGAACAGAACAGAGCAGAAACCCACAAGCCTCCCACAGTATGGACAGCAAGCCCTATTCTCTTTAATATTCCATCTAACAGAGGAGGAGAGGAGAGGACAGGAGAGGACAGGAGAGGAGAGGAAAGGAGGACAGGAGAGGAGAGAAGAAGAGGACAGGAGGAGAGAGAAGAAGAGGAGAGGAGAGGAGAGGACAGGAGGAGAGAGAAGAAGAGGAGAGGAGGAGAGAAGAGAAGAGGAGAGGAGGGGAGAAGAGAAGAGAAGAGAAGAGAAGAGAAGAGAAGAGAAGAGAAGAGAAGAGAAGAGAAGAGAAGAGAAGAGAAGAGAAGAGAAGAGAAGAGAAGAGAAGAGAAGAGAAGAGACGAGACGAGACGAGACGAGACGAGACGAGAAGAGATGAGAAGAGAAGAGAAGAGCCTTCCTGTCACTGTTACATGAATGAGATACTAGGACAGTAGGTAAGCAGTGTAACAATGTAAACGTGTAAAATAGTGGACAAGATAATTTTTGTGCCAAAAAAAGGAAAAGCCTTTAAAGATGTTTTTAAAGATTTGTTCCTGTGAAAAAAGCTTTACTCTGTGCTGAAGAGACATACTTGCTGATTTCTTTCACTGACTTGTTTGTCTAGCCTTCAGTCTGCAGTATCATGGATATGACACCTATGACAACTGATCAGGCCATTCTAACACAGTTGGCCACATGTGTATGGAGATGTCAGCTGGGGTAGCAGTGAAAACACAGCAACAGATTAGGTTACACACATGCACACAACATGCTGCAGTGCACATGCACAAAACCACAGTAAGTCATGCAACACAGATAAACAGGATTATGTTGAAATACTAAAATCGTTGTGTTTGTTACACAGCTACTCCGTGTCCGCGGCAATACAGGGCCTCAATTTGTTTATTCAGATTTACGAGG
>NC_079216.1:29072135-29084635 GCF_029633865.1 Lampris incognitus | reverse complement strand
ATGAAGGAAGTAAGGGACGAAGGAAGGAGAGAGTTAGCGTCTAATGTTTTCCCTTAGGTTCTACGGGTTTTGCTGCTGGGGTATTGATTTGTAAACCGAGTGAAGGCTGGAAAGGAAGGATGAAGGAAGAGAGGGCGGGAGGCTGCGGCCACTCCCATGAGGAACACACAGCACTGCAGTGGACTGCTGGAAATAGCCCAGAGGAGACAGGGAGGAGAGGAGAGAAGGGGAGGTGAGAGAAAGAAGGAAGGGAGGGCAAAGAAACAGACATTTGGATGACAACCTGCTGAGCTACATACTCCAACACACCAAAAAAACCCTGTTCTCTCTCTCTCTCTCACTCTCTCTCTCTCTCTCTCTCTCTCTCTCTCTCTCTCTCTCTCTCTCTCTCTCTCTCTCTCTCTCTCTCTCTCTCTCTCTCTCTCTCTCTCTCTCTCTCTCTCTCTCTCTCTCTCACACACACACACACACACACAACACATACACAGACCACAGACACTGACCTCCCAGTCAGTCCTCTTCATTTGTGTTGTCCTCAGGTTGGTATTGATTATGTGGCAGGTCATTGATCAAAAGTGTGTGTGTGTGTGTGTGTGTGTGTGTGTGTGTGTGTGTGTGTGTGTGTGTGTGTGTGTGTGTGTGTGTGTGTGTGTGTGACAGTTTGATGATACTACAGCATCGTGATTGATATATTCTATGGAGATGGAAGAGGAGGGGTGAGGGGAAGGATATGAATATAAGAATAAAGATAAGAAGTGGTGAAAGAAGAAAGTAGTGAGGATGCATATTTAGGTCTACCACCTGATAGACTCGTTACAGGATGTAATGAGTTTGTAGTGTATTCAAGCTTGAAGTTTTAGCCATAGGAGTTGTGAGTTTTCGGTTAAAAATTGCTCTCAGATCTGCTAACCAGGAGATTGATATGGGGCCATGGGTTATTAGGTGTAGTCAGTGTCTCTCTCCTTCTCACCACATCCGGTTAGCAGGACATGGAGTGTGCATGGAGGAGGAAGGAGTCTAACTTGAATTTTCTCTCACCATTTTTATTCTTATTTTTCGCTTTTCTCCCCAATTGTACGTGACCAATTACCCTATATTCTGAGCTGTCCGGGTCGCTGCTCCACCCCCTCTGCCAGTCCGGGGAGGGCTGCAGACTGCCACATGCCTCCTCCGATACATGTGGAGTCACCAGTCGCTTCTTTTCACCTGACAGTGAGCAGTTTCGCCAGGGGGACATAGTGCATGGGAGGATCATGCTATTCCTCCCAGTCCCCCCCCCCCAAACAGTTGCCCCAGTCGAACAGAGGAGGTGCTAGTGCTGCGACCAAGACACACACACATCTGGCTCCCCACCCACAGACACGGCCAATTGTGTCTGTATGGATGCCCGACCAAGCCGGAGGTAACACAGGGATTCGAACCGGCGACCCCCGTGTTGGTAAGCAACAGAATAGACCGCCACGCTAACCATGATGTCCCACCGTTTTTATTTTAATGTCTCTTTGGAAGCAAACGGTGTGCACATCGTCGTCTCCTAGCTTCTAGCCCCAGTCCATACAGGACCCATCCTCCATGGCTGTACTTGATTTTGTTATGCTGCACTAACTGAATCCCAGTGCTGGATCACACTGTATGTGTTATCGCTGGTCTGACGTACATCGAGCAAGAGCTGGCCGGTCTTCCACAGGTCAGTTGGTTAATATACAAGTCTTTCTTTTCCTTCTTAAAAACATCTGCTGTGTCTCAGCTGTACTCTACTATATGCTCTTGTGTGAATTTATTTCTATTGTGTTTTATAAGTCACAGAAGGTGTGTGTACTTTACTGAGCACAGCATGCCTTCCAGGCCCGGCCAGGCCGCTCAATACAGGGGCCTGTCATTATTTTTCCTAAACTGCTTAGAGAGAGTGAGGCTAAAGCCTGCAGAGCCCAGGGCCCCAGGGAAATATGGCCCTGTCGCATTACCCATGCTTTACACACACACACACACACACACACACACACACACACACACACACACACACACACACACACACACACACACACACACACACACAGATTTGCATACCTGGGAATACACATTTGCACCTACACCATAATGCATGCAACTGCAGGGACAAGGCAAAAAAAGTTTACACCAAAAACACAAATACCACATCCAAATATACACACACACACACACACCCACAAACATGACCTCACGGGGAAAGGCAGAAAGGCAGTGAGCGACGGAGGGGAGAGGCAGAAAAGATATAGAGATAAGACAAAATTTAATCTGGCTCATCTTGGTCCTCATCTCTATTTACTGATGTAAACATGAACCTTGTGTGTGTGTGTGTGTGTGTGTGTGTGTGTGTGTGTGTGTGTGTGTGTGTGTGTGTGTGTGTGTGTGTGTGTGTGTGTGTGTGTGTGTGTGTGTGTGCTTGTGTGCACGTGTGTGTGATAACGTTGTTGGTGCTAGAAGGAGATTCACTGTCATCTTTAATACGACTGTTGTATGCATGTGTGTACAGTATGCAAGGCTGTTTGTGTGTGTGTGTGTGTGTGTGTGTGTGAGTGAGTGAGTGAGTGTGTGTGTGTGTGTGTCTGTGTGTGTGTTTGTGAGTGAGTGTGTGTGTGTGTGTGTGCGTGTGTGTGTGTGTGTGTTTGGTCAGTCTAATCAAGGCAATGAATGGAGACATTCTGTCACATTCTATAAATCAAACATCTGTTTTTGGAATTTGTAGCGATGTGCCTCACACGCAGTGTGGCCTACCCACTTATCTCAGCCTAACAGCTCAGAGAGAGCGCCACTGAATGCTGCTGATCAAAAATCCATGCATCTGATTGGCTGAACACTATCACCTGCCTCATACGACCCGATGTAAGGACCCTACATCACTGGGGCTTCAGGTGTTTTCCACCAAGAGTTATCGTAATCAAATTCTGTCAAGTGCTCCAGTCCACCCCTCCAGCTCACTCTGGCAGATGCTAGGTAGTATTTCCTTTTTTTTCCACAACCCCCCCTTCTCCCCAGTTGTATCCAGCCAAATACCTCACTCTTCTGCTGAGCTGTCCCGGTCGCTGGTCCACCTCCTTCGCCGATCCAGGGAGGGCTGCAGACTACTACATGCCTCCTCCGATACATGTGGAGTCGCCAGCTGCTTCTTTTCACCTGACGGTGAGGACTTTCACCAGAGATGTAGCGCGTGGCAGGATCACGCTATTCCCCCCAGTCCCCCCACCCCAAACAGGTGTCCCGGCCAACCAAAGGAGGCGCTAGTGCAGCGACCAGGACACATACTCACATCCAGCTTCCCACCCGCAGACACGGCCAATTGTGTTGTAGGGACGCCCAACCAAGCCGGAGGTAACACAGGGATTCGAACTGACGACCCCCGTGCTGATAGGCAATGGAATAGACTGCTGGGTAGTATTTTCTGAATATGCAAAGAGGATTATGGTGTTCACAAGCTAAGGTGCACAGATTCATTGTTAATTAGCTGCAGCACCATTGAGAACTAACATGGTTTGTGGGCAGCAGTTTGTAAGTTGTGATGAAGTGTGACAGTGCACAGGTAAGAGCTGGGTTGACAAGAACTGAACTTTTCTCAATATGTGCTTAAAAAAACATCTTGAAAACAAGAGTAGAATGACTTAACCCTCAATGACCCTTAGGAATCCAGTCTGGGGTTATTGAGCACACAGCACACACACACACACACGTTCTAGTCTGAGATAATGTAACAACTCCGATTTCAAATTTAGGTGCCAGGTCGGTAGCCAAGCAGGAAGAGGAAGCACTAATATTGGAACAGCTTCCTTTCCTATGTGTTTACGTGTGTGTGTGTGTGTGTGTGTGTGTGTGTGTAGTTGTCAGCAGGTACATCTATATGTGTCATTGGGTCCCTGTCAGTGTATGGACTTGTGTCAAATGTGTGTGTATGTGGGAGTAACTGGAGACCATCCGGTCACCCTGTGTACGTGCATGTGTGCATGTTTGTGTGCGTGTGTACATGCATGCACCCCATCTCCTCTACTGCTGCTTTAACAGCAAATGAAAAATCACCTTAGCCACCTTGTGCTCTTCATTGGGTTCAGGGTATTTATAGCTCAGAGTTGACACTCTTCCAACCGTATGCACCTACACGTATATATGTCAGCACGTCTGTGCCATTGTGTGTGTGTGTGTGTGTGTGTGTGTGCATGTCTGGGAGCAGCAGATGGACCGCCTTAACCCTCTTCCTCTGCTCCCTGGCTTGTCTTTAGCTCTATCCACCCAGGACAGGATGCTGCCTCAGAAAAGACCGAAAATAAACACGATGCCTGCAGACTAGTATTCCCTGCTTCCCTTCCACCACCCCGCCACTTTCCTTACGTTCTCTCTTCCTATGCCGAGACTCCCTCCAGTGTGGCTGTCCCTCTCTCATCTCCCTCTCTCACTGATGACACCACCTGGGGAGAATTCTGTGACCATGTCCTGTTTGGAAAGTACCCTTCCTCTCCCCCATCTCTCCTCTGCCTCTCTCTCTCCCATGGGGACTTCCCCTCCCCTGCTGTTACTGGCCAGTCCAGCAAGTGGTAAACACTCCTAAAATACACTCGCAGCATGAAGGGTGCACCCACACACACATGCAAACAGTGATGAACACACACACAGAAACAACACAAATGCCTGCATGCATGTGCGTGCACACACACATAATGTTAAAAGCAAAGCATAGTATGGTATAGTATGGTATAGCATAGTATGGTATAGCATAGTATGGTATAGTATAGTATAGTATAGTATAGTATAATAGCATACTTCCAAGAGAGGTGATGATGACGGTGAATGTTTCATACAGCAGGAAGTGATTTTACCTCAAATATGTGTGTATGTGTGTGTGTGTGTGTGTGTGTGTGTGTGTGTGTGTGTGTGTGTGTGTGTGTGTGCGTGCATGCATGCATGTATGCAGGCATTTGTGTGGTTTGTGTGTGTGTGTGGGGGGGGGGGCGGGGGAGTCCCCACTCTTTGGTATTCTATCAAATCAGCAAACCCTGTATGATTGTTTGAATACCCCAAACCTTGCCATATTACTGTCATGGTGCTACATAGGTAAAATCCGTTGAAATGTTCTTGCATTTCTGGGAATGTTTCTGAAAGTTTCCAACCGAATTCTTTCACATGGTAATACAGAGGTCAATGTGCATTTGTGTACAGGGTCCAAGACTAGCATTTCCTCCTCCCATGCCTATCAAGACCTGCCACTGTTAAATCATGGTGGACTGCAGTAGAATGCATGAGGGTCCTCCGCACTCAAGTCTAAAAGATGAACTTATTAATACTACAATTACATAAGACTGTTCTCTGTCATACACACACACACACACACAAACACACACACAAACACACACACACACACACACACACACACACACACACACACACACACACACACACACACACACACACACACACACACACACACACAGAACACAGTGCTCCGAGGGCCCAGCGGTGTGGTCCTTGTAGACTGTGAAGCTGAGTGCCAGATGCGGACTGAAGACCCCAGACAGCCTGCAGACATGGGTGGCAAGACACATACACACCCACACTCAAAACGACACAGGCATACACATAGACACACAGCCAAAGTGCAGAGAACACAATCAAAGCCTCAAACACAGACACACACCACCGAGATGTAAAACAAGGGCTGGAAGAGCTTTCATGACAAGAGCTTTCATGCAATGCAAACCATTTTCAACACAAACACACACACACACACACACACACACACACACACACACACACACACACACACACACACACACACACACACACACACACACACACACACACACACACACACACACACACAGGCCTGCTTAATTGATGTACCCTCAATGGCAAACAGCAAGAAGAGAGAGAAAGTGACAGCATGTGTGAGAAAGAAAATATGGAGCCAGTAATGGATTGGGGTGGAGAATGAAAGAATGAAATGGGTGGTTGAATGTAGGGAGGTGAGTGCAGTTGGGTGCTGGAGGCTGAATGACATTAAGAGAAAGAGCTATTTCATGTTCATTGTTTCTGGAACAAGTCACAGTGAACAAGCAATCCTGGCTGATGATTTGCAATTTCTTACAACCTGTGCACCATCTACTGCTACTACAACTACTTTTGGCTGCTCCCGTTAGGGGGGCACCACAGCAGATCGTCTGTTCCATCTCTTCCTGTCTTCTGCATCTTCCTCTGTCACACCAGCCACCTGCATGTCCTCCCTCACCACATCCATAAACCCCCTCTTTGAACTTCCTCTTTTCCTCTTCCCTGGCAGCTCCATATTCAGCATCCTTCTCCCAATATACCCAGCATCTCTCCTCCACACATGTCCAAACCATCTCAATCTCGCCTCTCTTCCTTTGTCTCCAAACCGTCCAACCCGAGCTGTCCCTCTAATATACTCATTCCTAATCCTGTCCTTCTTCGTCACTCCTCATGAAAATCTTCAATTCTGCCACCTCCAGCCCCGCCTCCTGTCTTTTCGTCAGTACCACTGTGTTAGGGCTCGGTCTGTTGACCAACCTGGCAACCAGCAATGAGAGCGGGGGAAGGGCGCGTCTGAAACACCTGCAGCCTACCTACTCGTTAACCACTCTAGTATAAGTTTGTTTGCTTTCCAGAACTCGTCGCGAGTTCGTCCTGAACAGTCCCGTGAGTAAATTCTTCGTCTCGAGTTTTGTGACATTTCTGTGTCTCCCGGTGGAGTACAGATTGTAGTATTCTCCGTGTTTTTGCTTGTTTGATTATTCCCTTGTGTCAGTTCTCCTTGAGAGCTTGTTCGGAGAAGAACTCTCTGTGTTTTCCCCATTGGATTTTCCGATCGTGATTTTCTAGTTGAGATCAAGTTTTTGATATTCTAATTTCTCCTCTCTCACTGTGGATCTTATTACTCGGTTGGACTTCTACCTTAAAGGAGCAGTTTGTGTTTTTTCCCCTTTCGGACTTTAAAGGAGCAGTTTGTGTTTTTTTCCCCTTTCGGACTTTAAAGGAGCAGTTTGTGTTTTTTTCCCTTTCGGACTTTAAAGGAGCAGTTTGTGTTTTTTTCCCTTTCGGACTTTAAAGGAGCAGTTTACGTTTTTTCCCTTTCGGACTTTAAAGGAGCAGTTTACGTTTTTTCCTTTTCGGATTAAGGGGGCAGTTTACGTTTTCCCATTTTTAAGAAGCTATTCTCAAGTTCCGCCTGAAGCGCCTCCCCCTTCTGTCCAGGCCCGGCCGGCTCTCCTCTACGAGTCCTGCCAGGTTGGTGCTTTACTTTGTCTTGTGTTGTCGCTATTGGGTTCGTTCTACAAATCCTAACACACTGCCTCCAAACCATACAACATAGCCGGTCTCACTACCATCTTGTAAACCTTCCCTTTAACTCTTGCTGGTACCCTTCTGTCGCAAATCACTCCTGACACTCTTCTCCACCCACTCCACCCTGCCTGCACTGTCTTCTTCACCTCTCTTCTGCACTCCCCGTTACTTTGGACAGGTGACCCCAAGTATTTAAACTCACCCACCTTCATCACCTCTACTCCTTGCATCCTCACCATTCCACTGTCCGCCCTCTCGTTCACACACAGTGAGCACCATATTCTCTCTCTTTATCATATACTACCTGCATTACAACAGATGAAAAACTGTGCAACTTACAGTGTTGTAGAACCGACTTTTAACATGCTAAAATTTTGATTGCTGATGAACTTCAACGGTTTAGTTTTCTTGCTTGTTTTAGCACAGTTAAGTGTTATTCTTGATGATAGCGGCTAACACATCAAATCAACAGGTCAGACACCATGAGTGACTTTCCTGAAGCACAGACAGAGGGAATAGGGACATTTCTGAGATGTCGTTGTTTGTGCAAGACTATCTTTCAGATTCCAATGGTTTGCATGACTAGGCAAATATATTCATTGAAATGCAGGCAAGTTTGGATCCTGTAGCTCTATTCTGAAACTATTTTGCAGAGCTGCAGATAGACGTTTTGTGTTCTCCAGCTGTCGGCGGGATGAGATGTGTGTGTATGTGTGTGTTTAGGCAGGACTGACAGAACACTGCTCCATGCAGAGTTCGTCCTGTTCTACACATCATCTCTGATCACCTGTCTCTCTCTCTCTCTCTCACACACACACACACACACACACACACACACACACACACACGCACAATGACAAGGACATGTGTACCAAGCTGTTAGTAAGTCTCCAGGTGCTGGCTCACAGTTTCATCTCTCTCTCTCTCTCTCTCTCTCTCTCTCTCTCTCTCTCTCTCTCTCTCTCTCTCTCTCTCTCTCTCTCTCTCTCTCTCTCTCTCTCTCTCTCTCCTCTTTACCCCCTCTTCCTCTTTTTCTTTGCACTTTTCTGTCACCTAACTCCTCTGGCTTTAAGAGAACCATTTTTTTTTTAGATTCATCTCTCATGTTCACACAGACAACAGCATCTTTCTTTCACGGCGGTCCCCAAATTGTGTCTGTTCATCGAAGAAACAGCGACAAATATCTATAAACCTTAGCAGCGGGGTTAAAGATGCGGTGGTGGGTAATAGTGTGGTGGTAGGCAATTTGCCGAGTCATAAATGGGCAGTAGCTTTTCATTTTATAGCTTGTGCTGTTTTGAACACACTGCTTTCTTTTGATGATTTGCATCGATTCATAAAAGATCCGGATGTGCTGAAATACCGCCTACTCTTGCACGGTGATATAGTTCCAATTTATGATTATCTACATAAAAAATCATTACTAAACAAAAAGTTATGTTTTGTCAATTTGTCAGTGTTGCCATTGGAAACCAGTCTTAGTAGCCATATTAAGAGGAAATATCTGGAACTACATCTTTAAGACCTATTGTGGCCCAGATTTGAGGCCAAATCTCCATATAATTGATTAGGATTCATGGGAAAACCTGTGGGTATAAGGAGTTCATGAAGAAGAAGGTGATTTGTTAGAGGAGGAAAACCCAGCAGGTAGGTTATAAAGACGTTACATCAAAGATGAAAACCTCCTTTAAAGTAAAACATGTTTACTTTTTTTTCCTCAAATATATTCTTATTGGATTTTAAACAAAAAGCAATACATACAACCGAGATTTTAAAACAAGTGCATGATATATGTCAAATTTACATGATATAAAAATGATGGAGGAACATGACATATAACCATCCCCCCCCCCCCCACTAGCCCCATCTACAAGCCGGGATGCACTATGTAAGAGGATATTTCGTCCCTGGAGTGAAACAGGAAAATGCTGGAAGTCGGGTTTAGGAATTAGAAAATAAAGAAAAATAGGTAAGTCAGTAAATAGAAGATGGGGGGGGGTTAGAAACTGGTAGATCTTCACAGGTTATATTACTGACATAAATCAACAAAAACAAAAAGCAGAAGAGAATGGGGCAATAATTCTTCAGTTTGGCTGGAGATTCTTAAAGTATTCCATGAAAGGTCCCCACACCTTTTGAATCTTGTCCTTAGAGTTACAGACTGAGTAGCGGATCTTTTCGAGGTTTAGACAGGACATAATATATCATTCAGCCACTGAGCGTGGGTGGGCGGGGCGGCATCCTTCCACCTCAGCAATATTGCACACCTGGCCAACAGAGAAGCGAAGGATAATATGCAGCGTTTGGATGGGGTCAAGTGTACATCATCCTTGCCAATGGTGCCAAACAGGGCGACCAGAGGGTTAGGTTCTAGTTTAAAATTGAGGGTTAGGGATAAGGTTTGGAAGAAAACTTTCCAGTCTTTTTCAAAGTCTAGGAAACGCCCAGAACATGTGAATAAGGGAAGCCTCATCCCCCCTACATTTGTCACAGATGGGACTCACATCCTGGTACATACGGGATAGTTTGACTTTAGACACCATGGGCTCTGTGCGTCACCTTAAATTGTAACAATGACAGGAACAGAGGGATGCTTAATTAATCAGCCTGAAGATCGAATTCCATATATCGTCCAACAGTGAAAGGCTCAAGTCCTGCTCCCAGGCAGTTTTAATCTTGGAGAGAGGGGCATGTCTTATACCTGCGAGCTTGTCATACACTCACTGGCCACTTTATTAGGTACACCTGTATATTATGGATATTAAACCTCTACGTGATGGGTGTAAACTAAGGAGTGGATCATTGGTGGTCGTATCAGGTGCCTCAGGGAAATTTGATATCTGAGAGCAGACAAAGTATCTAATTTGCAGATATCTGAAAAAAAATCCTTATTTGGTAAATTGAACTTTCCAGAGAGTTGTTCAAATGATGCAAAGATATTGTCTATAAAAAAGACAATATCTTTGGTACAAAAAGAAAAACAAGGAAACAAAAATGTTTTCTAAACTGAGCCCATACTCTCACAGTGACTGGATTATCAATTAATTTATTTGGGGGAAGAGGGAGTGAGGACCCAAGCAGCGCTGGGATGGAAAGGTTTTTGCCAAAATTCAACTCCAATGCCACCCATGATGAACAGTCAGCTCGGTTATGAAAGTGCAACCAAAATACAAGACAGCGTATATTAGCCAACCAATAATAGAAGTGCAAATTGGGCAGTGCCAAGCCTCCATCACTTTGATTTTTGAAGATGGACTTTGTTTAGCCGAGGGTGCTTACCCTTCCATATGCATATAGGATGACATAACTGAATTTAATGAGTCAAAAAAGGATTTAGGGATGAAGGCTGGTATGGAGAATATTCATTTTGATTGAGTTAATGATGAAGACAGGGGTGAGCACTGCGTTGGGTACTGTTTCACATGTTTTAACAGGGTAAGGACATTTTCTTTAAAAAGACACTTATGTTTTCTTGTGACTGTAATACCAAGGTACGTAAGTAAACTGATTTTCCACAATCCTAAAAGAGAGGTTGGAATACTCTGATGTAGGTGCCTCCCCATTCATGGGAAAAAGGTTCACTTTTGTGTAAATTTAGTTTGTATCCTAAGAAATGGCTAAATTGAGTGACTAATGACAGCATGGGGGGTAGGTAGGGAGGTGTCCGGGCTTGATATGAAAACCAAAAGATCGTCCGCATAAAGGGACACTTTGTGTTCAACTCCCTTCCTCCAAATCCCTGAAATATCCTGACAGCTACGCAATGCCATTGCTAGTGGCTCCATGGCCAAATCAAAACGTAGTGGACCCTTTGCGAGTTCCCCGTTGGAGGTTAAAAGGTTGTGACTGTTGAGAGTTGGTGAGGATTGAAGCAGTGGGTCAACAAATATTGTAATTTTATCCACAAGATAAAACCGCATCCAAAGTTGAATTTTTCTAAAATTGCAAATAGATACGTCCACTCCATGTGGTCAAATGCTTTTTCCGCATCTAAAGAAAGGACAGTCAGGAATCACATCAGGGGTGAATACAAAATATCAAATAGACGGCGTGTATTACAATAAGCATGGTGGTTTTTCCACAAAGCCAGTTTGATCATTGGATATTATTGATGGTAGGATGTTCTCCAATCTACGGGCCAAAACTTTAGCTAAAAATTTGGCATCAACATTTAATCAGCAGATGTTCTCCAATCTACACGCCAAAACGTTAGCTAAAAATTTGCCATCAACATTTAATCAGGAGATTGGCCTATAGGAGGAGCACTCTGTTGGGTCTTTGCCCTTCTTCGGAATTAGGGTGATATATGCTTAATAGGATGATGTTGGAAGTTTACCTTGCTTAAATGAATCAGATAACACTGAGCTTAATTGAGGTGAAAGCAATGAAAAGAATGATTTAAAAAAATTCCACGGGGAACCCATCAGGTCCCGGGGATTTTCCTGACTGCAAAGAAGACATAGGTGCAGCAATTTCCTCTTGTGAAATAGGATCCTCGAGTCTTGATGTGCTGTCAGGAGGAAGTTTAGGGATGTTTGAACGATTTAAGAAATTTTCCACCAAAGTGTCATCATTTGGGAATTCAGAGATGTAAAGTCGGGAATAGTAATTCCTGAATGTGTCATTTATCTTGGGAGTGATCCGAGGGGATGTTGCCATCAGCCATTTGAATTTTTGTAATGAGCTGTTTTGCTTCAAGTCCTCTCAGCTGATTGGCTAACAGCTTACCAGCTTTTTCACCATGAATATAAAAAAAACTCTTGCTCTTCAAAAGTTCATTTCTTAAATGTAATTTCCCGGGCGTCCGGGTTGGGTAGTGGTCTATTCTGTTGCCTACCAACACCAGGATCACTGGCTCGAATCCCCGTGTTACATCCAGCTTGGTCAGGCGTCCCTACAGTCACAATTGGCCATGTCTGCGGGTTGGAAGCTGGATGTGGGTATGTGCCCCGGTCGCTGCACTAGCGCCTCTCCTGGCCGGTGGGTGCGCCTGTTTGGGGGAGAGGGGGAATTGGAGGGAATAGCCTGATCCTCCCACGTGCTACGTCCCCCTGGTGAAACTCCTCAATGTCAGGTGAAAAAAAGCAGCTGGCGACTCCACATGTATTGGAGGAGGTATGCAGTTGTCTGCAGCCCTCAGAGGGCGTGGAGCAGCAACCGGGACGGCTTGGAAGAGTAGG
>NC_079216.1:29024635-29069635 GCF_029633865.1 Lampris incognitus | reverse complement strand
TATATCAACAGTGATGTGTGATGTGTATTCAAGACCCTGCATGGGTGAAAATGGAGTAATCTACATACCTCATGTATAAACCTACTAAAATTTCAGATTCCAAAAAAAATTATTTTGGTAGAAAACACAGATTTTCCTGTTTCTGAGTGCATCTGTGAGTAGCATTATCTGTGCCTTCACCAGGCACATGAAGCATGAACGTTCCTCCTGCTCCAATGCCGAGGCCAAAGGGAGAGTCTCAATAGACATTATCTCAGAAACAATGGGATTAGACGAAGCTAGCTGAACCACCCCTACCCACCTTCAGCCCTAAACTTAACCACCGGGACTGTAGTTGCTGTCGCTACTGTGCAAAAATAAACAAATATGGGAAAATACATAAAAACAGCAATTGTTGTCACTCAACTTGCCAGGAGGAATGAAAATATAGGATATACACGTTCACATACCAAAACATACTTTGTTGATTAGATACATTTAATGTCCTGCATTTTCACATAAATGACAAATAGTGGATTCACACTGTACAGTCAAGTAGCCTTAATTGACAGTATATGATGTGGAAAGCATCTGGCTGCATGGTCCTGTTTTACGCATTCATTCTTCAGGACTCCATCCATATAAAGTTAATAAAGACAGCTGCGATTCAGATTTCTTTTTGGGGGGAGGTGGATTTTCCACTTTTTTCTCCCCAATATTACCCAGCCAATTACCCAACTCTTCCAAGCTGTCCCGGTCACTGCCCCCCCCGCCAATCCGGGGAGGGCTGCAGACTACCACATACCTCCTCCAATACATGTGGAGTAGCCAGCCGCTTTCTTTCACCGGACAGTGAGGAGTTTCACCAGGGGGACGTAGTGCATGGGAGGATCACACTATTTTCCCCAGTTCCCCTTGAACAGGTTTCCCAACTGACCAGAGGAGGTGCTAGTGCAGCAGCCAGGACACATACCTACATCTGGCTTCCCACCCGCAGACACGGCCAATTGTGTCAGTAGGGACACCTGACCAAGCCAGAGGTAACACGGGGATTTGGACCGGCGATCCCTGTGTTGGCAGGCGACGGAATAGACCAACCATGCCACCCGGATGCCCTGTGATTCAGATTTTTGCACCATTGCATATCTATCTGTCAGTTTGTCCATCTTTTCATCTATCCGTCCATCTGTCTTCTTGTACATTTGTCTGTTGATCTTTTAACTGACTATTTATCCATTAGTCTACCTTTCCATTGTCCGTCCTTCCATCTAGCCCCATTATAACATACAGTGCATCCGGAAAGTATTCACACCCCTTCACTTTCCCCACATTTTGTTATGTTACAGCCTTATTCCAAAATGGATTAAATTCCTTTTTTTCTCATCAATCTACATACAATACCCCATAATTGCAAAGTGAAAAACGTTTTGTAGAAATTTTTGCAAATGTATTAAAAATAAAAAACTGAAATATTGCATGTACATAAGTATTCACACCCTTTACTCAGTACTTGGTTGAGGCACCCTTGGCAGTGATTACAGCCTCAAGTCTTCTTGGGTATGACGCTACAAGCTTGGCACACCTATATTTGGGGTATTTCTCCCATTCTTCTCTGCAGATCCTCCCGAGCTCTGTAAGGTTAGATGGGGAGCGTCGCTGCACAGCTATTTTCAGGTCTTTCCACAAATGTTTAATGTGGTTCAAGTCTGGGCTCTGGCTGGGCCACTCAAGGACATTCACAGACTTGTCTCGAAGCCACTCCTTCATTGTCTTGGCTGTGTGCTTAGGGTCGTTGTCGTGTTGAAAGGTAAACCTTCACCCCAGTCTGAGGTCCTGAGTGCTCTGGAGCAGGTTTACATCAAGGATCTCTCTGTACTTTGCTCCAGTCATCTTTCCCTTGATCCTGACTTGTCTCCCAGTTCCTGCTGCTAAAGAACATCCCCACAGCATGATGCTGCCACCACCATGCTTCACTGTAGGGATGGTATTAGCAAGGTGATGAGAGGTGCCTGGTTTTCTCCAGACGTGACGTTTGGCATTCAGGCCAAAGAGTTCAATCTTGGTTTCATCAGACCAGAGAATCTTGTTTCTCATGGTCTGAGAGTCCTTTAGGTGCTTTCTGGCAAACTCCAAGCGGGCTGTCATGTGCCTTTTACTGAGCAAAGGCCTGATTGGTGGAGTGCTGCAGAGATGGTTGTCCTTCTGGAAGGTTCTCCCATCTCCACTGAGGAACGCTGGAGCTTTGTCAGAGTGACCATCGGGTTCTTGGTCACCTCCCTGACCAAGGCCCTTCTCCCCCGATTGCTCAGTTTGGCTGGGCGGACAGCTCTAGGAAGAGTCCTGGTGGATCCAAACTTCTTCCATTTACGAATGATGGAGACCACTGTGCTCTTCGGGACCTTCAAAGCTGTAGAAACTTTTTTGTACCCTTCCTCAGATATGTGCCTCGATACAATCCTGTCTCGGAGGTCAACAGACAATTCCTTTGACTTCATTGCTTGGTTTCTGCTCTGACATGCACTGTCAACAGTGGGACCTTATATAGACAGGTGTGTGCCTTTCCAATCAAGATGTAGAAACATCTCAAGGATGATCAGTGGAAACAGGATGAACCTGAGCTCAATTTTGAGTGTCATAGCAAAGTGTGTGAATACTTATGTACATGCAATATTTCATTTTTTTTATTTTTAATACATTTCTACAAAACCTTTTTCACTTTGTCATTATGGGGTATTGTGTGTAGATTGATGAGAAAAAAAGGAATCTAATCCATTTTGGAATAAGGCTGTAACATAACAAAATGTGGGGAAAGTGAAGGGGTGTGAATACTTATCTCCATCCATTGTTCACAATTTACACTTTTAATCGTGTGCACAAGGGTACAGACCTCCGTCTGTATGTATTCAACCCTCAAATGTTTAACACAGTGGTGGCAAAGCTAGGGGAGTGGGACAGGCCTAAAAACACACCAGTCTACACCACCACTATCACCTGTCCCCTTCCTCATCCTCTCCCCTGACATTTCCCTCCTCAATCTGTCCATCCACCCATCCAAGCCACCAGTTATCCTATGGGGTTTACATATTTACTATTGCAAAAAAAACAAATAAAAAAACAAAACAAATCAAAACAAAAATGTAGTGCAACATATGCACTACATTTGTGTCTCAGGAGGGGAGCTGTGGTGCAGCATCCCGTGGAGAATGACATAAAAAAGTTTTCCATTAGTGACTGGTGACAGAGGAGAGAGTAGGGAAGGTAGAGTCAGAGAGAGAGAGAGAGAGAGAGAGAGAGAGAGAGAGAGAGAGAGAGAAAGATTGAGGGGGAGAGGGAGAGAGAGAATCTTGTAAAGTTTAACACACCTGTTTGGTTAAAGGGCTCTATAAATAAATGTGATGGGAGGAGGGAACAGAGAGTGAGAGAAGAGAAAGTGAAGTAGGAGAAAAACGGGGTGATAGATTGATTGACAGACAGATGACTAGATTGATGATGGATTTATGGACAGGTGCATGAACGGACGCACGGATGGACGGAAGGAAAGATGAATGGATGGATGGATGATGGATGAAAGGGGGTGGATCTATTATATAGAATGAGGGAAGGATTATGTAAAAAATATGGGAATGAAGTTTGTGTGTAAAGGCAGAAAGAGATCCAGAAGGGCTGCACTGATCAGGGCCAAAGCATATCTTATTTACACACACATGCACACACACACACACACACACACACACACACACACACACACACACACACACACACACACACACACACACACACACACACACAAACATGCATGCCCACCAAAACATTTCTTATTTACCAGCTTACCTCTGCACTATTTATGGAGCACAGGGGAGAGGCACAGTGGAGAAGGGGAGTGGGGAGGAAAGGGGCTAAAATATGCATAGGGGCTGGTTCTTTTGGGGGAAAGAGACACAGAGAGAGAGAGAGAGAGAGAAAGCAATAGGGCGAGAGACAGAGAAAGACATTGAATGACTATCCGTTAGTGTGAAAGAACAGGAGTTTGAGAGAGAGAGTGAGTGAATGAGAGAGAGGCACAGATGACGAGTGAGGGACTTTGTATGTAGAGCAAAAGGTAAAGAGAGAGAGGATGGAGGGGTAAAACGAGGGCAGAAGGTAGTAGTCAGGAGAGAGAGAGGATGATGCAGTGACCATGTCCATACTGCAATAACCCCTGGAATGTGTTTGTGTCTGTCGGACATCATGCAGCCCCTCTAAGGACTTTTCAAGCTGGCCAACCAGCCTCCTTCATCCATCTGCACCTCATTACACACACACACACACACACACACACACACACACACACACACACATGCGCGCGCGCGCACACAGCTAGTGGTGATATTAACCTCCATGGCCATGGCTCTCCATCTCCCCCAGTCAGCCTTTCCGTCTAGCCCACTTAGAGTGCCCTCCCATGAGGCTCAGAGCTGTGGCGTTTCAGGCTGGGGTTGCAAGTGTTCACACTCTTCGGCACACACACTAAAACGTGCAGGTGTGCGCACGTGCACACACACACACACACACACACACACAGGGAGCTTGGTCGGATGCCAAAGAGTAATAAAATGGATGTGGCAACAGTGCTGCAGCCAAAAGTAGTACAAGAAACTGAGCTTAAGGGTGTGACACCGAACTGAGCTCAGCTAGCTAGAATGAAATGCAAGTGAGCAAAACCTAAGTCATGAGAAATGAAGCAAACCGTGTGAACTGAAAGGACCTACGCTGACTGCATGAAACAAAGGCATTCTCTAGGCGTTGATGCGACACTCACCCATCCCTCAGACAGCAGCAGACTGACTGATGCTTAGTCTTCCCTCAGAAAATGCATCAAATTAGTTCTTCAACACTGAGCTGAGGTTTGCTAACATGTTATGTGTTTCAGAAGCAGCCTTCTGCTAGTCAGTCGAACTCATATCGAGTTCTACTGAATACAAACCTGACTGACAGCCCCAAATAAATTCAGCTGATGAACAGCTGTGGCCGCCGTGGACACATGAGATGCAGATGTGTATGTGAAGGTCTCGGTGTGTTTGTGTATGGTGGTTGGACTGAAGGATAAAATCTGTTCAGAGTATGTGCACGTGTGTGTGTGTGTGTGTGTGTGCACGCGCGTGCGCGCATGTCTATGCATGCATGCGCCTCTGTGTGGACATTGACCGACAGGGTCCAGCAGCTGCCCCGCTGTTAAATGGACTGGCCAGCCATATGCCCACTACCTCCAGCCCTGCATCACTGCCTCTATGTGTGTGTATTTGAGAAGAGAGAGAGAGAGAGAGAGAGAGAGAGAGAGAGAGAGAGAGAGAGAGAGAGAGAGATCAAGCATTAATTATTAATTATTGGTTAAGATATACAGATGCTGGGTTTGTTGTGACTGGAGCACTATTGGAGTCAACTTACTGCAGAAACTATCTTTTTATTATTTCTGTATGAAATGCCTGATAAATAGTCACCAACTAGTATTGAAGCTCAAATTGTAAAAAACTTCAAGCTTAAGTTGTTTAAGCAACCACACACAATGTAAATGGGGGAAAAAATTGCCGGAAAAAAACTTTTCCTGTATAAATAACTTTTCCCCGCCACATGTGATGGTATTAATACAAAAATGTTGATTCTATGCACCCTATGCATTGCCTTTGTGCACTGCCTGTTGACATCTATCGTCCTATTGGACTTCCATCCATCCATTATCCAAGCTGCTTATCCGAATTCGGGTCGCAGGACCCGAACCTAGGTTCTTGGCACTTACTTGCGTTGTCGCCTCCTGACTAGATCCTTGCTTGTGTTGTATTAACTCTCAGGTGTACATTGCTTTGGATAAAGGCGGCTGCTAAATGAGACTGTAACATTGTAACAAGTAGAGATGACAGCATCAGTCACTGTTTAGATTCAGTCGGTGAGGGAAATGACCTGGTGGAATGACGTGATCAAAAAAGACCGTATGCCTCCTTGTCATACCTCACTGTGAACCAGGTCAAGTTCACAAGGTCAAGGACAACCAAGATGGAGTGGACAGGAAGAGAGAGAGCGAGGGAGAGAGAGAGAGAGAGCTGATCCCATCTGTGCCATGAGGGAGGGGAGAGAGGGATGGGAAGATCAAGAGAGTAAAAAAGATAAAGAGGCTTATGGCATCGCAGGACCTGCCCCAGCTGGCCACAAGACCTACTCTGGGGTGAGTTATGCCCTCTCATCACACACACACACACACACACACACACACACACACACACACACACACACACACACACACACACACACACACACACACACACACACACACGATGAAGGAGAGGTGGACACAGTGAATGGAGGGTGGGTGTGAGAAGGGTGTGAGATAAAGAGGGAAAAGAGGGAAGAATCTGATGGAGGCCAACACGGACAAAAGGTCATGTTTTCAGAACAATAAAAGATTTATTGTTTTTCTAAGTGAGGGAGGGTCATGCCTTTTACAACTTTCCTCACTAAAAGAGGAGAGAATTATAGGAACAGTGGATCGAAGGACAGACGGAAGGGTAAAATCGAACAGGGAGAGAGCTGTTGTGAGACAGAAGAGATGGAAAGAGAGATGTAAGAATCAAAGGGATGGAGGGAAACCTTAAAGAACAGAGGGACAGCAGGATGCACAGAAAGATAGAGGGAGAGGTGGTGGTGGTGGTGAAGGATAGATGTGGGAGGAAAAGTGTTGAGGGTTAGCACCCAAGTGCCTTGTGGATGGTCATTGACCATAGGCCGTCAGCATGAGTAGCTTTCCTTGCTCAGCGTCGACACCAGGACTGGCTTCAATTCATTTTAAGTTCAACCAGAATGTGATGGTTATCATAATCTATGTGCTGGAAGACAGACAGCAACACAGAGCATAAAAACATGTGCAGGGGCAAATCAGGTTGTTGCTGCAAAATTACATATAGGGAATGGCTACGAAGTGTGACTGAAACGACAGCTCACTGGACTGAAGGATGGACCACTTGGCACATGCAGGAGAGTAAGAGGAGGGGACAAAAGAGATAGATGATGGGTTACTAACCTGTAGTTCAGTCTGAAAAAAGAACTTTTGGGGACACTGGGAACAATCGTAGATCTTATCCTCCTGGCCATGGACGGCAAAAATGTGCTGCTGGAGCTTGTTAGCCTGCACAAACACTGGGGCAGAGACAAACACAACTCATGTTATTATTATATTTTCTTTTTGGGGGGGGGGGGTTTCCCCTTTTTCTCCCAATTGTACTTGGCCAATTACCCAACTCTTCCGAGCCATCCCGGTCGCTGCTCCACCCCCTCTGCTGATCTGAGGAGGACTGCAGACTACCACATGCCTCCTGCGATACATGTGGAGTTGCCAGCAGCTTCTTTTCACCTGACAGTGAGGAGTTTCACCAGGGGGATGTAGCATGCGGGAGAATCACACTATTCTCCCCAGTTCCCCCTCCCCCCTGAACAGGCGCCCGGACCAACCAGAGGAGCTGCTAGTGCAGTGACCAGGACACACACCCACATCTGGCTTCCCACTCACAGACGCGGCCAGTTGTTTCTGTGGGGATGTCCGACCAAGCCAGAGGTAGCACAGGAATTTGAACCAGCGATCCCTGTGTTGATAGGCAACGGAATAGACCACCACACCCCCGGACGCCCCAACACAACTCATGTTAAATCAGGAACAAAAGTTACATTAACCAGTTTACTAACCAAGTTTTATCTTTTAATCTTTAACATCCTTCCTGATGGGATGTTGTGACTGGATAGTGGCGACAGAGGGAATCAAACATGGCCAGGGTTGGAAACCTTGACCACTGGTTATATTAGATAGAAAAAGTTTGGTTATAGAAAATACATGACCCGATAAGCATTAATGATTTGTAAATAGAAAGTCCAGACTAATACCAAGAGGTGGTGCTGATTTGAACCTCTCTTGGATTGTGGACTCATGGATTCAAAATGTAACTTTGTCTAAGCCCAGTCGGTTACATCCTTAACCCCACGTGATGGATTACATGCTTGGCTTCAGTAAATGATGTAAAAATGGGAACTTGAATAGAGACGAGCAAGGATTAGATTTCAAAGCCTCTTCTACTTTCTGTGTTATGGGGGTTCATCACCAAGATGCTCCAGCATGCCGTCACACCCATGCTCTCATACGCAAAAAGCCAAGCAGAGACCCACACAACTGAACTATCAGTACAAATAAACATACAAACGCAGTCACCAGCACACACGCACACACACCTCACACACATCCCCGAAAACAAATGAGGGGCTGACAGCAGGGTGATATGAAATGAGAGAGTGAAATGAAGGGAGAGGAAGAGACAGTGCAAGGGGAAGAAGGGTAAAGAGAGTGAGATGGAAGGCAGAAAGTGAAAGTGGCTGGGAAGAGCTATCCTCAGCAGACCTTGTGATATTTATCAATAAATTATCCTCTCCTCTTTTTTCAGCTTCCGTTCCACTGTTTTCTCTCTTGCCCCCCCCAATCTTTCTCTCCCCTTTGTCTCAATAAACTTTTGGTTTGCACCGTGTGTGTGTGTGTGTGTGTGTGTGTGTGTGTGTGTGTGTGTGTGTGTTGAATTATTAAGCCTCCCCAAAGGAGAAGTGCCCGTCTTACTAATTCATAAGCCACCAAGGAATAGAGTTAAAGTTTAAAGCGGTGCTGTGTACCTGGGGGGAGGCATACACAACACAACACAAGACAAACTCAACAACTAAGAGAGAGAGTGAAAGAGCCAGAAAGATACAGTGACAGAAAGTGAGAGGGAAGGAGTCTGACAGAGAGAGGGAGAGACCAGGAGGAAGGTAGAGAGGAGGGAAAACACAGAGCGCATATGGAGATAGAGAGATAGAAATGGGAGACAGTGAGTGGTACAGACTTAGTTTACCATTTCTGACTGGTATTTTGGTAAAATTAATTAAATAAATACAACGAAATAAATAAATATATCAAAAAAGGTGTTGATGTGGGACTTATCATCATCCTTTAATCCCTCTATATCCCCCCTCAATCCAGATGCACTGTTAAATTAATTCAATTATCAGTGCCTATCCATCCTTGACCAAACTGCACTGTTTAAAAAATAGGAAACCAAAATAAAATAACCTCCCTTGGCTGAATGATCACACTCGTGCCCTTAGAAGACTGTAGAAAATCAGAACAACAATGGAAGGTCAACAAGTCTGAATTAGCACATAACACCCTTAATAAACCAAATGTTAATTTGCCAGAAGGCAGTTATGGATGCAAGATCAGCATACTTCTGTGAAATAACCACAATCCTAAAGTTCTCTTTAGGGTAATTAACTCTGTTATTAATGGTCCATGCACTTCTTCTTCTTTTTTTTTTTAATCTGATGTTGAGTTGTCCAAAAAAATTCTCACTCATTTTGTCAATAAGGTGGAGAATATCAGGTCCCAAATCCAGCGTGGTGCTTGCATTTGTTCCATTTCCCATGTTAATTCTGCCTCTTTTACCCAGTTTCAACCAATTACAATTTCAGTGTTACAGAGTACAGTCTCTAATATGAACTCCTCCTCCAGCATCATAGACATCATTCCCACTAAGCTGTTCAAGGGGGTATTTCTCAATAATAATAACTGTTACCCCTGTTATTCTACAAATTCTTAATAATTATCTGACCTCTGGTTCTTTTCCGGACAGTTTTAAGCATGCCATTGTTCACCCATTGCTGAAGAAATCAAATTTAGATTCCCTGCCCTTAAGTAGCCACATACCAATCTCCAAATTGCCTTTATATCTAAGGTTCTGGACAGAGTAATTTCATCTCAATTGATTTCTTTTTTGCCCCACAGAACCATTTGGTTAGCGTTACCCTGGCCTGGGCTGACCAGCGGCTCACGGTGGGTGCACTCCTCGACTCGGGGGCTAATGAGTGTTTCCTGGACTTAGAGTTTGCTGCCCAGGCTAACATCCCGCTAGAGACGCTGGAGAAGCCCATGGAGGCCTTCGCACTGGACGAGCGCTGCCTGGCCAGCGTCACCCAACGCACCCACCCTGTCTCTCTCACCATATCACGGAACCATGTGGAGAGACTTTGGTTCTACATCATCCAGTCCCCGTTGGTCCCTGTGATCCTAGGGCGCCCCTGGTTCGTGCAGCATGAGCCACACATCGCCTGGGCCTCCGGTACCATCATGGAGTGGAGCTCCTCCTGTCATGCCCAATGTCTCCATGCTGCTCCCGGCCAATCCCCGCGACGTGCCCCTAGTGCCACGCCTCCCGACCTCTCCTCTGTTCCCCCTGAGTACCATGAGCTAGGTGAGGTTTTCAGCAAGACCGGGGCCCAATCTCTTCCTCCTCATTGGCCTTATGACTGTGCTATCGACCTCCACCCTGGGGCACCCCTTCCCAGCAGTCGTCTGTACAGTCTGACCATCCCCGAGAAGGCTGCGATGGACGAGTACATCTCCGAGTCCTTGGCAGTGGGGCTCATTCGGCCCTCGTCCTCCCAGATGGCAGCTGGATTCTTTTTCGTGAAGAAGAAGGACGGGGGCCTCCGAGGCCTCCGACCCTGCATTGACCATCGCCAACTCAATGAGATAACCGTCAAGAACAAGTACCCCCTTCCTCTCATGAGTTCCACCCTTGAGCCCCTCACCCAGGCTACAGTCTTCACTAAGCTGGACCTCCGGTGTGCCTATCATCTGGTCCGGATCCGGAAGGGGGACGAGTGGAAGACAGCCTTTAAGACGCCCCCGAAGTCATTATGAGTACCTGGTCATGCCGTTCGGCCTCACCAACGCCCCGGCGGTATTCCAGGCTCTCATGAATGACATTCTCCGCGACATGCTCGACGAGTTTGTGGTGGTCTACCTCGATGACATCCTCATCTTCTCCAGGACCCTCGAGGAACATGTCCAGCATGTACGCTGGGTACTCGAACGTCTCCTCCGGTACCTGCTCTTCGTCAAGGCAGAGAAGTGCCAGTTCCATTCCCCTTCCGTTGACTACCTGGGCTTCGTCGTTGAGAGGGGACAGACCCGGGCTGACCCCCATAAGATCCAGGCTGTGGTGGACTGGCCCGATCCCACATCACGGAAAGAATTACAGAGCTTCCTCGGGTTTGTGAACTTCCATCGGAGGTTCATCAGGAACTACAGCCGCATGGCAGAACCTCTCACCAGGCTGACCTCCCCCTCCCAGCCGTTCATCTGGTCCCCGACTGCCCGCTCTGCGTTCCAGTCCCTCAAGGAGAGGTTCAACAGCGCCCCGGTCCTGCTCCACCCTGACCCCAAGAGGCAGTTCATCGTGGAGGTGGACACTTCGGACACCGGGTTGGGGGAATGTCCTCTCCCAGCGGTCAGCGTCTGACCAGAAGGTCCATCCATGCACCTTCTTCTCTCGCCGGTTCCTCCCCGCCGAGGAGAATTATGATGTCGGGAACTGGGAGCTGCTGGCAGTGGTGGCTGCTCTGGAGGAGTGGCACCATTAGCTGGAGGGGGCGGAACAGCCGTTCACCATCTGGACTGATCATAAGAACTAGACGTTCATCCGAGCAACCAAGCGCCTCAATGGTCGGCAGGCACGGTGGGCCAGCTTCCTCAGTCGGTTTGACTTCACGCTGACTTATTGCCCCGGGTCCCACAACACGAAGGCAGACTCCCAGTCCCGACAACACCCAAGGAGGGAGCCAGCTACAGAGGAGCCGACTCTCATCCTTTCTGAGGCCAGGGTGGTTGGCGTGGTTACCTGGGGCATCGAGACCGTGGTCAGGCAGGCGTTGCGCTCCCATCCCGCCCCGAGCCAAGTGCCTCCACGCCGCCTGTTCGTCCCGGACTCAGTCCGGTCCCGGGTTCTTCAGTGGGGCCATGCCAGTCAGTTTGCTTGCCACCCGGGTGTCCACTGCACCTTCACCTTCCTGGCTCGGCATTTCTGGTAGCCCACCATGAGGAACAACGTCAGGGACTTCATAAAGGCCTGCTCCGTCTGTGCTCGCAGCAAGGCCTCTCAGCAGGCACCCGCGGGTCTGCTGCAGCCCCTCCCAACTCCAAGCCGGCCTTGGTCCCATGTGGCATTGGATTTTGTCTCCGGACTGCCTCCCTCCCAGGGTAGCACTGTGATCCTGACAGTGGTGGACCGCTTCAGCAAGGGAGTGCACCTCGTGGCCCTCCCCAAACTCCCATCGGCTTCTGAGACGGTGGACCTCCTGACGAGCCCCGTGTTCCGTCTCCATGGTCTTCCCCTGGACGTCGTCTCGGACCGAGGGCCCCAGTTCGTCTCCCAGGTATGGCAGGCCTTTTATAAGGGGTTGAGTGCCTCTGTTAGTCTCTCCTCTGGATATCACCCACAGACTAACGGGCAGACTGAGAGGATGAACCAGAGCGTGGAGTCTGCCCTACGGTGCGTGGCCGCCAAGAAGCCCAGTTCCTGGAGCCGGTTCCTCCCCTGGGTCGAGTATGCCATCAACTCCCTGGTCAGCTCTGCCACCAGCCTCTCACCTTTTGAGGTGTCCCTGGGCTACCAGCCGCCTCTCTTTGCTGCACAGGAGTCGGAAGTGGCAGTTCCCTCCGTGCAGGCCCATCTGAACCGGTGTCGTCGCGTCTGGGAGGTGACCAGAGCTGCTCTGCTCCGGGCAGCTGAGCGCGCCAGTCGGGGAGCCAACCGATGCCGGTCCTCAGCGCCTACATACCAACCAGGCCAAAGGGTGTGGCTGTCCTCGAAGGACCTCCCGGTTCAGTCCACCGCGAAGAAGCTGAACCCCGGTTTGTCGGGCCCTTTGAGATCAGGAAGGTTCTCAGCCCCGCGGCGGTGAGTCTGAAGCTTCCGGCTTCCTTGAAGATCCATCCCGCTTTTCATGTGTCTCGGGTTAAGCCTGTCTCCCACAGTCCTCTGATGCCTCCGGCCCCAGCTCCGCCTCCCCCTGAGATCGTGGATGGGCACCCCCAGTGGAAGGTCCGCCGGCTGCTGGACGTCCGGCGCCGAGGACGGGGGTTCCAGTATTTGGTGGACTGGGAGGGCTACGGTCCGAAGGAACGTAACTGGGTCTCCCGCCAGCTCATCCTGGACCCTGGGCTGCTCACTGAGTTCCATCATTCCCATCCCGACAAGCCGGGAAAGTCGCCTGGTGGCTCCCATGGAGGGGGGGGTACTGTTACGGCTCGCCCACCCCGCGCCGTGGCCCGCCCACCCCGCGCCGGCAGCCAATCAGCTCGTCAGGGCCGGGCTTAGCCGTCAGGAATGGGCTTAAATTTGGGTGTCTCCCAGCGCCCGTTGTCAGCTCGTGCCGTAACCTCCGTGCTGTAACCTCCTCGCAGTAGTGGCTACTCTTCCCTTACGGTGTTTTTCTCTCCGAGCTCACCCCAGCCCTTGGTTTATGGTTTCCCTTGCAAAGTTTTCCTGTGGACGTATCCTCCCGTGTTCCCAGTTTGGATTACCCGCGAGTTTTTTCCCTTGGACTTCCCGTTTTTCTTGTCGCTCATTGCCTTCCTGTGTTTGACCGTTGTACGAGCAAGGAATAAAGTACGCCAGTTTCGGCTAACCCCATCTCTGTCTGGTGTCGTGCGCTTGGGGTCTTCCACTAACCCTAACACTATGTACCCGAAGTCCTACCAACCTACAATGATTTTACATCCAGGTTGCACTTTCAGATGGATGCACAGGACTACAGTTGAAGTAAGGATTTAGACGTAGGCCTACATTAAAATGTTTAAAATGTTTAAGCCTAATTTTAGATGTCCATGTTTGTTCGCCGAGAACTGCCTCCTAAGACTATTTGTGTGTGTTTGCAAATGTTCACAGTGAACTCAAGGCAAATGAAAAACTGTCTGAAAATGTTCACAAATGTTTACCTTTGTTTGCTAATTTGAATGCACCTCTCACATTTGATCTGCATAAGAATTTTAGCGGTATTCTGAACAATGCCAGATAACCGAGATCCCATTTACAAACCCCAATTCCAATGAAGTTGTGACGTTGTGTAAAACGTAAATAAAAACAGAATACAATGATTTGCAAATGCTTTTCGACCTATATTCAATTGAATACACTACAAAGACAAGATATTTAATGTTCAAACTGATAAACTTTGTTTTTTTGCAAATATTCACTCATTTTGAATTTGAAGCCTGCAACACGTTCCAAAAAAGCTGGGACAGGGGCATGTTCACCACTGTGTTACATCACCTTCCCTTTTAACAACACTCAATAAGCGTTTGGGAACTGAGGACACTAACTGTTGAAGCTTTGTAGGTGGAATTCTTTCCCATTCTTGCTTGATGTACGACTTCAGTGGCTCAACAGTCCGGTGTCTCCGTTGTCATATTTTGCGCTTCATAATGCACCACACATTTTCAATGGGAGACAGGTCTGGACTGCAGGCAGGCCAGTCTAGTACCCGCATTCTTTCACTATGAAGCCACCCTGTTGGAATATGTGCAGAATGTGGCTTGGCATCGTCTTGCTGAAATAAGCAGGGACTTCCCTAAAAAAGACGTCGCTTGGATGGCAGCATATGTTGCTCCAAAACCTGTATGTACCTTTCAGCATTAATGGTGCCTTCACAGATGTGCAAGTCACCCATGATGCCATGGGCACTAACACACCCCCATACCATCACAGATGCTGGCTTTTGAACTTTGCGCTGATAACAATCTGGATGGTCCTTTTCCTCTTTAGCCCGGAAGACACAACGTCCATGATTTCCAAAAACAATTTGAAATGTGGACTCGTCAGACCACAGCACACTTTTCCACTTTGCGTCAGTCCATCTCAGATGAGCTCGGGCCCAGAGAAGCCGGCGGCATTTCTGGGTGTTGTTGCATGGTAGAGTTTTAACTTGCACTTGTAGATGTAGTGACGAACTGTGTTAACTGATGATGGTTTTCCCAAGTGTTCCTGAGCCCACGTGGTAATATCCTTTACAGAATGACGTCGGTTTTTAATGCAGTGCCGCCTGAGGGATCGAAGGTCACGGGCATTCAGTGTTGGTTTTCGGCCTTGCCGCTTACGTGCAGAGATTTCTCCGGATTCTCTGAATCTTTTGATGATATTATGAACTGTAGATGATGAAATCCCTAAATTCCTTGCAATTGTACATTGAGAAATGTTGTTGTTAAACTGTTGGACTATTTGCTCACGCAGTTGTTCACAAAGTGGTGAACCTCACCCCATCCTTGTTTATGAATGACTGAGCTTTTCGGGGATGCTCCTTTTATACCCAGTCATGACACTCACCTGTTTCCAATTAACCTGTTCATCTGTGGAATGTTCCAAACAGGTGGTTTTTGAGCGATCCTCAACTTTCCCCTTCTGTTGTTGTTCCTGTCCCAGCTTCTTTGGAACGTGTTGCAGGCATCAAATTCAAAATGAGTGAACAGTTGCAAAAAACAATAAAGTTTATCAGTTTGAACATTAAATATCTTGTCTTTTTAGTGTATTCAATTGAATATAGGTCGAAAAGGATTTGCAAATCATTGTATTCTGTTTTTATTCACGTTTTACACAACGTCCCCACTTCATTGGAATCGGGGTTTGTACAACTGGTATTCTCATGTTTTATATCTTAATATCTTTGGTAAGGACAAAACATGTAAATGCAAGGGTACATGAACACATTGTGATTGGAACAGGAGGGGATCCATCAGACCATCTCTGGAGGTTGTCTGCCTTTTACTGTCATCGGATATTAGCCAGATTCAGCCAGGTGTCCATCCATTATGTACAACATCCGCACATTGGCAGTACCAGCCAGCATGTAGAAACGTCATCCTAGCAGTCAGCGGTTAAACATATTGCAGCTCCTTCTGATGGTTTCACTTTAGTCAGACTCCCACAACTTTGGCAAGAACCGCTATCATCATGGCAAACAAATCACTGTGGGTACAGTCATAGCAGTTGCAAAAACAATTGTGATAAAACAACGGGTTGTTTCTGAAGCTTCAAAATTGTTAAAATGACTATTTTGACAAAAATGTTTGACATTGTTTTGTTTGACTGTTGGTTTTGATGACAGTAGATAGAATTACCATCTTTCTACCTATTCGTTATCTTTGCACAGTGCGCCTGATCACAGCATGGACACAATGGAGACAAGGAGAACAAACGTGGTGCCAAGCCACAAGTACAAATGATGGGATTGAATTGTTCATTATCCAGATAAAATATCCAGGTCATCCTCATTATCTGCGGTCACTTGGGGTCGAGTATGACTGTCCTCCTTCTGGGTCCCTCTGGGTCACCAGGTGGGCGTAGAGGCCCATCCGAGACAGCTCTTTACATGGAGTGGCTGATGTGCCTGAAGCTACCACACGGTCCTTGGCAGGGGGTGGCCAGAGTCCAATGGCATGGAGAACCAAGACGATTGGGGTCCACCCTCTGTTACAGCCTTCATCCACCTTCATTGGCATTGTTACCTGGAGACATCTTCCACCAGTTCTGCCCTTGAGGTCTTTGTTGAATCAGGCTTCGCCTGGAACCTCCCCCTTGACCTATCCAACTTAGGTGACCCTACCAGGAGCCAAGCTCCGGACATAGCTCTTGGGATCATTGGTACACACAAGCTTCTCCACCATGGCAAGGTGACGATCCAGGAGATTATCCAAATGAAATTGGATAGCCAGAAGGTCTGGCAGAAAATCCCAATTCCAGCAGCAAAATTAATCTCATTCTGTATTCTAACTAACTACCACTTGACAACATTAGAAATCATTGCTAAGTGTTCTAAGTTAAACCTGACAAAGGATAAGTTAAACATATTTAGTATAATGCAAGGACAGGTACATTTGAACAATACTTCATTTCAAAACAATGGTCATATGGAGACGTTAAAGGTCTTCAGCAGTGTCATATAAAGTATGTTATCATCATCAACAAAGACACCGTGCATGACATTCCACAAACAGCACATTCTCCATCAAGCTCTGCATAAATACAGGATTTATTCAGAATCATCAGCTGTTGATCCTCCTGCTTCATGATAAAACAATCACTTCATGTCATAATTGACGCTGAAAGACACTTGTATCCTTAGTTTTCTCTCACTGTGGAAGCCCGTACATGTGGCAGTTTCCTACACCCAGTCTGACACAAAACAGTCTTTACACATGATGATAAAAATGACCACATAGTCAAAATATTTTTTGGTATTTATTTGTCTGTTTTAATAAAAAAATGTTGCCTGGTACAAAATGGTGCACGACACCAGTTACAATTTACATGAAGTGAATCGAATGTGCAGGTTCTCTTTCTCTAGCCTATACGATTGCTATTGTTATATAAGAGCATTTTTGCTTTTAAAGAACTTGGATTTGACATTAACACGGTGCTTTATGTGCTGAATGAACTTCATATCATAACTGACACCATGTAAAACGATCTGTCTAAATCAAACAAACAGACATCAGTTAGATGTTTGGTTTCCTCCTTCTCAGAACAGTTGACTTTAGGCAGACTTTTTTCCACTTTGTCAATAGTCATATTTGAGGTCCAGCATGTCCCCTGAACTACGTAAGGGGCTAGCGCTTTCTGTGCTACTTTGCTGCAACAAATATCAGCCCCAAAACCAAGCCATCCATGGGTGTCAGGGACATGATAGGATGTGATGTGTAACACTGTCAGACTGTTGGCACTGAGTTATGTTTCATGGGCTATGAACCCACAAGTCCAGTGTGACTTTGAGCTGTGACTCCTGCTGCTTAAACCACACACACACACACACACACACACACACACACACACACAAAGCAAGAGATTATCTGACCCTGGTGCAAAGCTGTCTTTTCATTCTTTTGACTTCACTGGTGCTTTGGTGTGAGAAGACACACACACACACACACACACACACACACACACACACACACACACACACACACACACACACACACACACACACACACACACACACACACACACACAGAATATGGCAGTATCAGTGGGTTTTGAGGCAATATGTCAGACCGAAAAACCAGAGGCTTGCTTATCCATATCTCTGCTTGCTGCCACCTGAATGTGCACACATGTGTTTGTGTGTCTTGCCACACTTTCATGTTTCTGTGTGCATCTCCGCACCCGTCTTTTGCCTGCAAAGTGAATGAGAGGCAGGGAAAATGGGGTTCCACCCGCGCCCTTGACAGGTTCTGTGTGACTGGCTTGTGACATGTGTGCATGCACTGCCGCTGGTGTTGCTCCTTACTGTCTGTCTCTCACCTGTGAAGCAGACGGGACACTTGAAGGTACCTCCCATGCCCTCGAAGCTGTGCTCTATGAGGTGGCAGAGCAGCTTGGCAGGTGAATCAAACATCTGGTTACACAGCTTGCACTCATGATTGATGCCCTCCTCTGCAAATCGGAGACAGACACGCGTGGTTAGTCTGGATCGAATAATAACACATCAGTGGTAACATGTCATCACATTCTTTTGTATGATGCACACAGCATTCATGACTCACGCCGCCTAACACACTGTGCCATAAAATACACCATTAAGTGACACATATGGAACAGACAAGCAGCACATCGTTAAGACCCATATAAAATGAACTACAAAAGCACACTAACTATAAACAAACATCCTGTGGGAAATTCAAACACGATATACAAAAACAGGAATCAGAATCAGAATCACACCTTCGTACCACATACCAAAAATAAAATAAACAACGGAAGCACACAAATATCAAACAAACAATAGGCCAACAAGAAGTCACTTGGCTACCGACAGCCAATACAGTCATCAACATAGTCAATACACACAACAACCAACAGTACTCAGGGTTAAGACATGTTATATCGGCAAACTGCTACCTGCCCTGGTCCCCGGGCAGGGGCAACGGTTTCCTCAGGGTTCCCACTCTTCAAAGGAAAACATTTTCCAGGACATAATCAGTGACTTGTATAAGTTACTGAATTTGCCTTGTTACTTCCAGCTTGGTCGGGCGTCCATACAAACACAATTGGCCATGTCTGCAGGTGGGAAGCCAGATGTGGGTATGTGTCCTGGTCACTGCTCTAGCACCTCCTCTGGACGGTCGGGGCGCCTGTTCGGGGGGGGGATTGGGGGGAATAGCATGATCCTCCCACGCACTACATCCCTCTGGTGAAACGCCTCACTGTCAGGTGAAAAGAAGCGGCTGGTGACTCCACATGTATCAGAGGAGGCACGTGGTAGTCTGCAGCCCTCCCCAGATGGGCAGATGGGGTGGAGCAGCAACCGGGACGGCTCGGAAGAGTGGGGTGATTGGCCAAATACAAGTGGGGAGAAAAAGGGGTGAAAAAATTTTGTTTTAAAAAAAAGTCATTGAATTTGCTGTTGCTCACAGGTCACCTATTAACGATTCAAATTGGACAAAGTGGTCAAACAGCTCAAAACTATGCAACATTGATGTCTCAACACGTTGTCAACACATTTTTACGTTGTGCATGTTTACATGTAAAAATTAACATGCTAATAACAGGCTAACAATGCACAAATGTGTTGATTTTGCATAAACATTGTGTCCAAACACATGTGGCACTGCAGAACGGTCAGAGACAACAGCTGGGTATTGCTGAAACAGGGCATCCACGGATAAAAATGTGTTATATCAGCTCATTAAAACATTTGAAATCGAAATCTTAGACGAACTTCGTAACTTTACAACTTTATATTTTTCTAGGATCTCATGAATATTTCCAGGACATTTTATAAGTTTTCACATTTTCCAGGTGTTTTCCATGACTGGAAAACTCGTCCATAAATTTCCAGGATTTCCAGCATGCATGGGAACCCTGTTTCCTCCCTCTCTCCAAATCTATGGTAATCCCTCCGTTACGTTTCCCCCCCCCCACACCTTGTACATTCACTGTTTTCTGCTATTTGCTATTGTCTTGCAGCATAACCTCTGTTTCATGTGTATTATGTGCATTTTCTTCTTTTTCTTTTTTTTGGGGGGGGTTTCCCCCCTTTTTCTCCCCAATTGTATCTAGCCAATTAACCCTATTTTCCGAGCCGTCCCGGTCGCTGCTTCACCCCCTCTGCTAATCCGGGGAGGGCTGCACACTACCACATGCCTCCTCTAATACATGTTGAGTCACCAGCTACTTCTTTTCATCTGACAGTGAGGAGTTTCACTGTCAGGTGGACGTAGCATTTGGGAAGGTCATGCTATTCCCCCCAGTCCCCCCCCGAACAGGCGCCCCGACTTACCAGAGGAGGCGCTAGTGCAGCGACCAGGACACATACCCATATCCGGCTTCCCACCCGCAGACACAAACCGGAGGTAAAACGAGGATTCGAACCGGCGATCCCCGTGTTGGTAGGCAACGGAATAGGCTGCAGTTTCAAAAGGTGTTCCATAAATAATGGTATACTTACTACTTTAGCCACCCTCCAGCGCTCCCCCTTCACACAAGACCCCTACACAAGACCCCTACATTTGCATCCCTTGTCCGTCCTCTCCATCTAAACTTGTCTTCCGGTCTTGGATGCTTTTCTTCCAGTAGTCTGCCATTAATTTTTCTGTCTGTTGTTTCGTCTTAAAGCTCTCTTACTTTTGTCTTTATCTCCCCCCTCCTCTTATTCCCCTCCGTCCTCTTCCCTGCCTCTGTATTCTTGTTTGGGGATTCGACCACCCGTTGTATGTGCGCGTGTACATGTGTATGTGCGTGTCTATTTTTAAAGCGAGCGCAAATGACATCAGAGCACCCACTGTGACAGGTCCAAATGAACGGTGGGCAAAATGCACTCACGCACACACACACACACACACACACACAGAGGTGCACGTACACAGATGCCCCTGACAGCGAGATCTCCTGCCTTTTGTCCTTATCGACATTATGCCACACAGGACCGGTACCCCGGGTTCCCCGGCACACGCCGCATGGCTTCCCACATACACATGCACACACGCAGGCACAGCATTGCATAAACTTGTGCCATTGGATGGTGTCCTCTGCGGGCCAATCTACTACCCCTCAAAGATTCAAATCTCTCTCTCTTTCTATCTCTCTCTCTCTCTTTCTAGCTCTCTCTCTCTCTCTCTCTCTCTCTCTCTCTCTCTCTCTCTCTCTTTCTATCTCTCTCTCTCTTTAACACACAGACTGAGAGACACATATAATTTAGAATCTGCCCCCCCTCGTTTTTTTTTTGTTACTGACCCCCTGCAATACATGCCCTGTACAGAGGCTTCTGAACACACACAGACACACACAGACACACACACACACACACACTATCTGCAGGAGTCTGGCGGCAGAGCTGCAGGGGTACGCAGGGTTAATACTGTCTTCAATCCAACATCCATGATGCTCACCCTGACTCACACACACACACACACACACACACACACACACACACACACACACACACACACACACACACACACACACGCACAAACAATAGATTCCTATCTTACTTTACCTCAAAGGCCAACACAAGGGTGCCCTAATCTCGTCTGAATAGCTGGTGGGGCATCTGTGTAAATGTGTGTGTGTGCATGTGTGTGTGCGCACGTGCGTGTTTGTGTGTGTGTGCACATGTCTGTGATGGGTGCCTCATGAGTTCATTTGGATCCGATGGTGTTTACCACAGTTTCTACCTGACCCCCTAACTCACCCAACACACACATACACACACACAAACATAAAAACACACACATACACACACGAACACACACACCTCAAAGGCGCCAGTATGTCCAAGACATACTGAGACAGATAGACGGTCATTATCATTCAGTAGGAGATTGAATCAGCAGGAGAGAGGTACATGGAGTGACACACAGAGAGAGAGAGAGAGAGAGAGAGAGAGAGAGAGAGAGAGAGAGAGAGAGAGAGAGCAAAAGGGGAAAGAGCTACTAGCAATATCAATTTCACTGGTCTACCGAAATTGTGTGTGTGTGTGTGTGTTTGGACCAATCATTCTACTCTGCCAGTAATAGTCCGACGTGATCATATACTGCAAATACACACTACCGTTCAAAAGTTTGGGATCACATTGAAATGTCCATATTTTTGAAAGAAAAGCACTGTACTGTTCAATGAAGATAACTTTAAACTAGTCTTAACGTTAAAGAAATACACTCTATACATTGCTAATGTGGTAAATGACTATTCTAGCTGCAAATGTCTGGTTTTTGGTGCAATATCTACATAGGTGTATAGAGGCCCATTTCAAGCAACTATCACTCCAGTGTTCTAATGGTACAATGTGTTTGCTCATTGGCTCAGAAGGCTAATTGATGATTAGAAAACCCTTGTGCAATCATGTTCACACATCTGAAAACAGTTTAGCTCGTTACAGAAGCTACAAAACTGACCTTCCTTTGAGCAGATTGAGTTTCTGGAGCATCACATTTGTGGGGTCAATTAAACGCTCAAAATGGCCAGAAAAAGAGAACTTTCATCTGAAACTCGACAGTCTATTCTTGTTCTTAGAAATGAAGGCTATTCCATGCGAGAAATTGCTAAGAAATTGAAGATTTCCTACACCGGTGTGTACTACTCCCTTCAGAGGACAGCACAAACAGGCTCTAACCAGAGTAGAAAAAGAAGTGGGAGGCCGCGTTGCACAACTGAGCAAGAAGATAAGTACATTAGAGTCTCTAGTTTGAGAAACAGACGCCTCACAGGTCCCCAACTGGCATCTTCATTAAATAGTACCCGCAAAACACCAGTGTCAACATCTACAGTGAAGAGGCGGCTGCGGGATTCTGGGCTTCAGGGCAGAGTGGCAAAGAAAAAGCCATATCTGAGACTGACCAATAAAAGAAAAAGATTAAGATGGGCAAAAGAACACAGACATTGGACAGAGGAAGACTGGAAAAAAGTGTTGTGGACGGATGAATCCAAGTTTGAGGTGTTTGGATCACAAAGAAGAACGTTTGTGAGACGCAGAACAAATGAAAAGATGCTGGAAGAATGCCTGACGCCATCTGTTAAGCATGGTGGAGGTAATGTGATGGTCTGGGGTTGCTTTGGTGCTGGTAAGGTGGGAGATTTGTACAGGGTAAAAGGGATTCTGAATAAGGAAGGCTATCACTCCATTTTGCAACGCCATGCCATACCCAGTGGACAGCGCTTGATTGGAGCCAATTTCATCCTACAACAGGACAATGACCCTAAACACACCTCCAAATTGTGCAAGAACTATTTAGAGCAGAAGCAGGCAGCTGGTATTCTATCGGTAATGGAGTGGCCAGCGCAGTCACCAGATCTGAACCCCATTGAGCTGTTGTGGGAGCAGCTTGACCGTATGGTACGCAAGAAGTGCCCATCCAACCAATCCAACTTGTGGGAGCTGCTTCTGGAAGCGTGGGGTGCAATTTCTCCAAATTACCTCAACAAATTAACAGCTAGAATGCCAAAGGTCTGCAATGCTGTAATTGCTGCAAATGGAGGATTCTTTGACGAAAGCAAAGTTTGATGTAAAAAAAATCTTATTTCAAATACAAATCATTATTTCTAACCTTGTCAATGTCTTGACTCTATTTTCTATTCATTTCACAACATATGGTGGTGAATAAGTGTGACTTTTCATGGAAAACACAAAATTGTTTGGGTGATCCCAAACTTTTGAACGGTAGTGTATCTGCAGAACCAAACACAGAATCTTTCTGCAGATGGTGCAGACTTCACAGTAAACCATCTCATTTCTTCTAGTCAGAGATTAATGTGGCCAATCAGTAAGTCAGCAAGGGAGGAAACTGGCTGGAGAGACAAGACGGGGAACGAAGGCAGGAGAGACAGCCACAACTAAACAGGGAGAAAGAAAGCGTAAAGGAATTAAAAGAAAGGGAGGGGGTGGGGGAGAGAGAGAGAGAGAGAGAGAGAGAGAGAGAGAGAGAGAGAGAGAGAGAGAGAGAGAGAGAGAGAGAGAGAGAGAAAGAGAGAGAGAGTTAAAGGGAAAACAGACAGTGAGGTGCAGAGAGATAATTGGGTTGTCCGAAACAAGGGCATGGAGTGTGGGCTCCAACGCCTGTGTGTGTGTGTGTGCGTGTGTGTGTGTGTGTGTGTGTGTGGATACGCTTGTGTCAGTCCCATGAAAGAGTTCTCTTTTCTGACAAACACATTGTTTTGATCAGTGTGTGAGGACTGCACTCTCTCTATGCTCTGTCTCTCAGAGATCAGGCTCTGTGTGTGTGTGTGTGTGTGTGTGTGTGTGTGTGTGTGTGTGTGTGTGTGTGTTAGAGACCCATAGTGAGATGATAGAGCTGTAGAGCAGCCTGCCGTTATGCTTTGTCTCACAGAGAACATCTGATCTGTGTGCATACACCCAGACACGCACGCACGCACGCACGCACGCACACACACGCCACCCTGGGAGGTCTGTGCTGGCACAGAGGACATGAGGGAGAGAGGGCTAAGCGAGATGAGAGGAGGGGAAAGAGAGAGAGTGACACAGGAGAAAGGTTAGGACTCAAGAGTTGGTTGCTGAACAACAGAAAATTTACTTTTCCTAATCGGCAAGTTTTTTACGGCATACCTAAACCTATTATTTGGGATATTTTTATAGATGTGTTTCAATTGAATGTCTCAGCTTTACTTTCACACTTCTTCAGTCTCCAGTGTTTACTGACGAAGAGCTGAACACAACTTCAGCATCCCTGTCTGTAAATAAATATAAAACCAACATGGTGATCAGGCAAAACAATATAAACATTTTGGCCGGGGTGTTTTTGATAAACCATCTGTGATGTCATAAGAACCAATCTGTTATCTTTGTCTCTATTTTTACTCTATTTTTCAACTTTATTATAATTCTGCTCTGTTTAAGATGGACTGGTTGTGTTATCTCTGTTAGCTCAGCTGACTGGGACTACATTAAGATGTTTCATGGAAACATGACCATAACTAGGTCCAGACCATGGCACATTTTTTTCTTTTCTTTTCTTTTTTTTCTAAATTTTTTTCTGATTTTTCCCTTTTTCTCCCAATTTAGTGGCCAATCGGTCCCTATTTTAATTCAAACACCCAGCCTCGTACATGCGTTCACCAACTGCATCTCTCCGGCCGGCAGTCTCGAAGGAGACGCCTCCCCGCTTTCGTGACAAGGCGAATCCAGGCCGAACCACTGCTTTTTCCGACACACAGAGAGGCATTCATGTGACGAACACAAGCCAACTCCGCCCCCTCCCGAAGACAGCGTTGCTTCATCGAGTCCGGCCATAGTCGGATCTGACGAGACCGAGGCGCGAACCCCGGTCCCCATGGGCAACTGCATCGACACAAAGCCGATGCTTAGATCGCTACACATGACATTACATGACATTACAGTCATTTAGCCGATGCTTTTATCCAAAGCGACTTACAATGAGTGCATTTAACGTAGCAAATCAGGAGAACTACTAGTCATCAGAGGTCATAAGTGCACCTAAACAAGCATCTAAGAGCAAAACCAGTGCTAAAGTAAAAGTGCAAGAAAGAGTTTTTTTCTTAATGAGTGAGTACAATAAGTGCTAAGAACAAGTAACAGGGTAGTGGTTCTTAAAGAGGTGAGTTTTTAACCTGCGCGGAAAGATGGGCAGCGACTCCGCTGTCCTGACATCAGTGGGGAGTTCAGTCCACCACTGTGGGGCCAGGACAGAAAAGAGCCATGACTGGGTCGATCGGCAGCAAGGACCTCTGAGAGACGGGGCAACCAGGCATCCCGAGGCAGCGGAGCGAAGTGGTCGGGCGGGGGTGTACGGCTTGACCGTGGCCTGGAGATAGGAAGATGCTGTTCCTTTCACTGCCCTGTAGGCTAGCACCAGAGTCTTAAACTGGATGCGAGCAGCTACTAGGAGCCAGTGTAGGGACATGAGAAGGGGAGTTGTGTGGGATAACTTAGGGCGGTTGAACACCAGATGAGCTGCAGCTTTCTGAACAAGCTCCAGAGGTCTGATGGCCGACGCCGGGGCACCAGCAAGGAAGAAGTTGCCGTAGTCCAGCCAGGAGATGACCAGAGCCTGGATGAGGACCTGTGTCGTCTCGTCGGTGAGGAATGGGAAAATCCTCCTAATGTTATCGAGGAGAAATCTGCAGGAGCGAGCAACCGATGTAACGTTTTCAGCAAATGACAGTTGGTCGTCCAGGATCACACCCAGATTCCTCACAGTTCGATTTGGCGTCACCACGGTGTTGTCAATGGTGATGGCCAGGTCTCGGTGTGGGCAACCTTTCCCCGGGAGGAACATCAGCTCTGTCTTGTCCAGATTGAGCTTCAGGTGGTGTGTCACCATCCACTCCGAGATGTCAGTCAAGCACGCAGCAATGCGTGTCTCTACTTGTGTGTCAGAGGGAGGAAAGGACAAGATCAACTGGGTGTCATCGGCATAACAATGGTAAGAGAAGTCATGCAAGCGAATAACAGAATCCAGTGATGTCGTGTGCAGGGAGAAAAGGAGAGGACCCAGAACCGAACCCCGTGGAACACCTGTAGTCAGTCTGCGAGGCTCCGACACAGATCCCCTCCATGTCACCTGGTAGGAGCGACCCGTCAGGTAGGTTGCAAACATTGAGAGTGCAGAGCCTGTGACACCCAGCCCCTCGAGGGTAGATAGGAGGAACTGGTGGTTCACTGTGGCGAACGCAGCTGACAGATCCAGGAGTATCAGGACAGAGGAGAGAGAGTTTGCTCTCACAGAGTGCAGCCATTCTGTCACTGCAAGGTGGGCCTTCTCTGTCGAGTGACCCACCCTGAACCCAGACTGGTTGGGGTCCAGGAGGTTGTTCTGGTGGAGGTACAAAGAAAGTTGGTTAAAGACAGCACGTTCGAAAGTTTTGGATAGAAAGGGTAGAATGGAAACCGGTCTGTAGTTTTTGACATCAGAGGGGTTAAGTGATGGTTTCTTGAGAAGGGGGTGACTCTAGCAGTCTTGAAGGCAGATGGAAAGCATCCTGCCTGGAGGGAGGTGTTGATGAGGTGGGTTAGATAGGGAAGGAGTTCAGGTGCTATAGAATGAAGAAGAGGGGAGGGGGCCGGGTCAAGGGAGCATGTGGTGGGGCGACTGGATGTGATGAGGTTTAGAACCTCGTCGGGGGAGAGGGGAGCGAGGTGGGATAGGGTGGGACGTGGAGAGATGAAGGAGGGTGCAGAGGGTGGGATAGTGCAAGCAGCACTAACCGGATGGTGAGAAAAGGAGGATCTGATGTCATTTACTTTCTTGTCAAAGAAGGTAAATGACCACGGACCGCGGACTACATTTTTTCTTTTCTTTTCTTTTCTTTTCTTTTTTTTTCATTTTCCACCATTACTGGGTAGCGACAGTTGAGAGAGACAGGAAAGGCAAAGGAGAGGGAGAGGGAATGACATGCTGCAAAGGGCCCGGGCCGGACCCAGGCCATCGCAGCAAGGACCCAGCCCCACGTGAGCCACCAGGTGAGCCACCAGGTGAGCCACCAGATGAGCCACCAGATGAGCCACCAGGGCACATGGCATGGCAAGTTTTTTCTATAGCCCCGGATCTTTTTACTTCTGATCTTTTTCTTTGCTTTTTTTCCCCCCCAGTAAAAATAACTGCCTGGCGGCCTGTCCAGGGTGTCGCCCTGCCTGCTGCCCAATGACTGCTGGGATAGGCTCCAGCATCCCTGCGACCCTGAGAGCAGGATAAGCAGTTTGGATTATGGATGGATGGATGGACATAAATTTATCAAAGCAACATTTGTCATATAATTTCACAAGTGCTCCACATCCATATCCGCTGCTAAGTCCCACAGTAACACTTGTATTGTTTACAAGCCAGGTCAGGTACAAGCCTAGCTAGCAAACGTCAACAGTCTAGCTCAGTTTAGCACAGCTAGCACTGAGAGGTTTGACTGTTTACTTGACAAGATTTCCCACCCTTGCTTACTATGTTACCGTTCCTTTTTTTGCAGCAACGGTGAACAGGGAAAGCAACAAGAGAGTCTGATGTCTGTAGCTTTTTCTTTTCGAACAGAAATGCAAGATCTGATGCTTAAGTAACCTGCTAACATCTATTTCAGCATCTCTGATATATTCTCTGCACCAGTGCACCTCATTGCCTCTTATTTCACCTGTATATAGTCATTCCTTGTGTATCTGAAGATTGTTGTGTTGTAATTCTATGTTACGTACACTGAGAGAGCCATGAAACCGGAGTCAAATTCCATGTATGTGCAAACCCACATGGCCAATAAACATGATTCTGATTCTGATTAATGACTTTTGTGTAATCATTCACATTGACTTTAGTTAGAGACCATCATCTTTTGGGTTTATAGGAGTGTGCTTATTACGCTCATAATTTAATGTTAGGTGGGGAAAGACAGAGATGCTGAGGAGTCCAGACAGGGGACATGGCCAGGTAAAATAAAAAAAACCCAAATCTTGGTCTACCTAAAATTTTTGATTTCCAGAATGGGTCACAGACTCTGCCCCTGATGTCGGCAGAGTCTTGTCTCATCCCTCATGGAAAATAAAGGGTGACTGGTGGTGACACATCCCCTGCATCGCCTACTGGCTTACAGCATGTTGACAATGTTTACAGTGAAGATGGATGCTAGAGGGGCTACAGCCTGCTTGTAGCTTCGGTTGTTGGAACAGCATCATAACAGAAAAGATACCATTGTTGTTCTTTGAGAGCTTGATTCTGTGGAAATGAAATCCATACCGACATAAAACCAGTTTTTTACCTTTTTATTTTTTTTTGTCATCGGTGCTTTGGAATTTAAAACGTGGGTTGTTCTTGAGTTGTGGGTTGCTGTCTTTCATCCCGACTACTCAGTTTTGATTAATGTGGCCTGTTGAGCTGAGAGAAATCCCACTGCCTTTGTTTTAGTGCAAAATGGCTGTTGAATCTAATTGCTTTTAAATATGCCTGTTTGCATGTACATGCATGTGTATGTGTGTGTGGGGGGGAGGGGGGTAATAGTAGTAGTCTAGGTGGGTGTAAGTGTGGGTGGTTGCAATGAGCCATTAAATATGTGCATATCATGAGACAGTGGTACAGCACACCCTGGCTGTGTCAGCGGCATGCTCCCTCCATTGAGTTACACAGGGCAACTCCTCACCAGACTCATCTTCAGATGCAGAGTCTTACAGGTACGGCATCCATGCTTGAAAAGTGTCATGGTCAAGTCAAATCAAGTCAAGCCAGTTTTATTTGTATATGGTCCTGTGTGAAACTATGGAAAACTGAAGTTTGAATGTAATCTAAAAAAATTTTCCCCCACACAGAAAGAGAAGGGACAAAACACAATGCAATCGAGCTCTCGGACTGAATTCAACTCCCTACTCAGTGTGCTCCACAGCCTGCTGGACTACCACTAAACCTGTCTGTCTAAAGCCTTCAAGATTCGCTGCACAATCAAAAACTAAAATAATGGTTCTGTTTCAATTAAAGACATCAGACCTGGATGAAATCTGAACTATCAGTAAAATTTTGATAATATTCAAATTTCTTGAAATAAATCTGCCAACATTGCAGCCCTGACCAATTACACCCCAGATAGACAGACAGACAGACAGACACAGACAGAGACGGCCGGGCAGACAGACAGATGGGCGGGCAGAAAAACAGGCAGTGAGACAGACAGAGAGACAGGCAGGCAGGCAGGCAGGCAGAGAGACAGACAGAAAGGCAGACAGGCAGACAGACAGACAGGTAGGCAGACAGACAGACACAGACAGTGAGACAGACAGACAGACAGACAGACAGACAGAAAGTGAGACATACATAGCGTCATTATCACAGTGGATGGTTAGACAGGTAACAAAGGCACACAAAACACATGACCAACTCATGAACAAGATAAAAAAATATCCAACCAGAGCAAAGCACAAAAGGAAAGACATAAAAACGGAGGAGTGTGTGTGCGTGTGTGTGAGACAGAGAGACAGGGAGAGAGAGAGAGACAGAGAGAGACAGAGAGAGAGAGACAGAGACACATTTTTTTATGTATGATTGAGAGAGAAAGAGCAATGCCTGTCTCCTAAGGTATCTTCAATCTTAATTGAGAAACGGCATGAATCTGATCCCCACACGCACACATAATTGGTGGATGGTTGCCACACATCTGTAGAATAACTGATGAGGTCTGCCTGGCTGTCTCATAGAGGCAGAGAGAGAGGAGTAGCATGATCGAGAGAGGGAGCGAGAGAAAGAGAGAAAGAGAGAATGAAAGAGAGATAAAGAATGGGTAAGAAAATTGAGCAGACGAGAGGAGCAGAAGGACAGATTACAGGGTGATGCATAGGAAATGTGAATGGATAGCAGCTAGAAAGAAATGTGAATGGATGGAGGATTCACATATGTTTAAACTTGATACAATGTAGCAGGGCAAGAGAGTTGATCAGCACAAAGACTAATCATTACTATTACTTTATTGCTATGATCAAAACACACACACACACACACACACACACACACACACACACACACACACACTTTTTCTATGGCTAATGCCCCTTTCACCCTCTCTCCCATTGTTAATTGAACAGGGGACATGAACCAGGCAGTTCCCTGGCCCCCATCCTCTAACAGACACAAAGTGCATATAGACAGGTACACACATCCATGCACACACACACGCACACACACAAACACGCTTGCATACACAGAGGCCTAGTCACATACCCCTGCAACATCCACTGGAACATAAATGAGCTTCTTGGTTTAAGCTGGGGGGATCCCTCGGGTGCCTACCCATCCCCATCACACACACACACACACACACACACACACACACACACACACACACACACACACACACACACATCCTTGCTGTTACTTTGTCTTGGCTGGAAAAGTCCCAAGGGTGCCTGCCCCCATTACATACCTCTCCCACCCACCCTCATTCTATATGTGCACGTGTGTGTGCGCATTTGTGCGCGTGTGTGTGTTTCAAGGCTGGTAGAGGGAGGTCCTTGGGGGTGTCAATCCCCCATTACTGCCCCTTCCCCCTTCCTCTCCTCCCATCTCTGTCCTGTGTGAAAGTCTACTCTGTGTGTGTGTGTGTGTGTGTGTGTGTGTGTGTGTGTGTGTGTTCCCTAGTGGTCTGGCAGTCCTAAACCAGGCCGGGCGACTGATGGCAGGGATGGCAAGGGAGAGTGAGAGAGAGAGAGAAAGAGAGGGCAATAATGAGACACAGGAAGGAAGGAAAGAGAGAAGAAAAAGGAGAAGAGTGATGAAGGGAGGAGATGGAGAGATAGAGGGTTGTAACCAGTGATGGTAGAGAGAGGTAGAGAAAGAGATGGGTGAATGAAATGGACGCAGGCAAGAAGGGAGCAACGGAGCAACCAACTGAAGGAGGAGGAGCAGCCACTCCTCTAGGGGGTTTGCTCAAGGTGTGTTTCTATGGCAACTGGGGGGGGGGCAAGCTTGACCCATTGGCTGTGTGGGGGCTGGAGGATACTCTCTCTCTCTCTCTCTCTCTCTCTCTCTCTCTCTCTCTCTCTCTCTCTCTCTCTCTCTCTCTCTCTCTCTCTCTCTCTCTCTCTCTCTCTCTCTCTCTCTCTCTCTCTCTCTCACACACACACACACACACACATACACACACAAACAAACACAAATATGCTGCAGTGCTGGAGGGGTCCCAAGAGCTTCCCCACCTTTGCTCTCCCTTACCCTCACACACACACACACACACACACACACACACACACACACACACACACACACACACACACACACACACACACACACACACACAGTTTGCTCACAGAAAGAATGCTGCAGTACTAAAGTCCCGTGAGTATCCAACACCCACACAAATCCTCTTTCTCCATTTCAGTCTTCAATCTACCCCTTTTATCTATCCATCTATCTGTTCATCTACCTATCTATGAATCCATCCACCTATCCATCTATTCATCGTATCCCTCCTTCCCTCAGTGATGTATAATCTCATCAGTTTGTTTACTTTCAGATGAATATAAACTATCTCTTGTTTCCTAATGTTCTTACTTCTTTGGCTGGGTTTAAAATTGTTTTGAAGATTTAACTTTGATAAATCTGAATATTTTAACTGCATTATTAGAGTATGCAGCGGGCAATGACATGGACAGGGGGGTGGGGTGGGGGGGATTGTCATAGAACAAATATCATAGCCTGCAGTCAACGAGGGATGTTGGGAGTACATGGCGCATGTACCTTAGCACAGAGCCAATGGGAGTGACTTCAGTCAGTACAGATGCTGGCATCAGGTATTGGGATAATGGGCATTTGTTTGTGATGTGTGTGAGGTAGGGGGAGCCGATGTCTGCCTGACTATGAGCTTAAAAAAAGGTATAGAGGTCTATTCTGTTGCCTACCAACATGTCGCTCTCCGGTTCAAATCTTCCTAACTGTGTTAACCCAGGCCTTGACCGATCCAGTATAGAGCCCTGACCAATCCGGGATTGGTCCTGTCAACCCGCATACTGATTTGGCAAAATTTTACACCGGATGCCCTTCCTGACACAACCACCACTAACCCTATGGACGGGGGCACAGGTAAAGCACTGGATGCCATCCCAGTATTCATGGACTTGCACCCATCCCTGTCGCTGCATCAAAAACAACATCACTAAAAAAGAATCAACATGCAGAATGCTCTCCTGTCCTGTCCCTTACCATGACATGGACATCCACCTGGAATTGGTTGTCTGGCACTGAAGAAAAGGACTGCCCCTGGCTTCTCCTGGAGGGAGGAGAGCAGGATAGAAAAATGCAGAAGGAACATTTCTTCATGCATGTGTGTCAGGTGTAAGACCAATAAAGTCTCTCTTCTCTTCTAAATGAAATCTCCACCCTCAGATCAATGCAGTGGTACACAAATTCCTCCAGAGTTCCAGGAAAAGATGGTGGTTTTCCCCATTTTCATTCCTAGTCCTCAGCACCAGATACGCAAATTGGATAGATCAGTGATTCTCAACCTTTTCAGGTCGCGACTCTCCAGAATAATCCGGTTGGTATTCACAACCCCCTCCCCTCAATAGCACTGGGGCATTTAACACAACACCCTGATGCAAACACATTGATCGCTTATAAACTCTCTGCCTGAAATTGTTTAGGGTTTACTGTTATATAACACATGAAATCTACCAAACTCACACAGGAAGCGAATATGGCAGCATACTATGATGATTTGCTATTAGCTGCTCTTGCTTTCTTGTTTGTTTTCATGTTATAAGTCACTTTTGTTACACAAAACACATCTTGCACAATTATTTATGATTGCCAGACTTTACTGGACATAAGATTAGACATTTCCAACAGTTGGAAGCCGTGGGACTTGCTGAGAGAGATAACCTACAACAAACAGGTACCACCATGGAGTAATGGCCACAGACAGAGTCGACTCATTGCAGAGGTAACGCCCTTGATTTGGTTTTATCTAAAGGGATAGTGGTTTCTGATCTTACTGTCTTGCCAGCCACATCTGCTGTGTCAGATCATTTTCTCATTAAATTTGAAGCATTATTGGCCTGTCCTGTTAATGTCGGCACAGATGTAATTGCCACTCACCACATTGTCTGTCCACTGTAGCTGCATTTGGCCAACAGCTGCCAGAAGTCTTGGCTCCTTTCACTGTAGAGACAGACTCTGTTGAAAATCTCACTAGTGACTTAAAGGTCACCCTCTCTAGTCTCGTCGATTCAGTTACACCTCTCAAAAAAGCAGTGTATCGCTCAAGCTTTATTAATATCAATAAATATAATCCCAGATTTCTCTCTGACACTAGCTAAATTAATTAGAAAACATCCATCTATTAGCTGCTCACCATTCATGACTCATGAATTTCTAGACTTATTCGGCAATAAGGTTGACATCATAAACAAAATTAGAGCTTCAACTCCAGCTACTCCTGCAGATCCTGTCTTACCAAATTCATATCTATACAATGATCAGAGAGTCCCTGTTATTACAGCTTTTGAGACTATCTCTCTTGATACTTTAAGCTCATGTCAGCTTCTAAACCAACTACTTGCCTACTTGACCCTTTACCAGCAAAACTTTTTTGAAGAACTCTGGCCTTTCCTAGGACATACAATGCTAGACATTGTTAATTTATCACTTACTACTGGCACTGTTCCCAGCAGTTTTTTTAAGACAACTGTGGTCAAACCTCTACTTAAGAAACCACACCTCAATCCAGGTTCTCTTAATAACTATTGACCAGTCTCTAATCTTCCATTCTTTTCTAAAGTACTAGAGCGAGAGTAACCTTTTCAATCGACTTCCGGGGCCTATCACTCCACTGAAACTGCTCTGACCAGAGTGGTGAACTATCTTCTACTTGCTATGGACTCTGATTCCACCTCTGTGCTTTTACTGCTGGACCTCAATGCAGCATTTTACACCACTGATTATTATTAGACATAATAAATTGTAATTTTGGTGTGGCTGATCTGGCTTAGCTCTCTCCTGTCTTAAGTCCTACTTATCTGGGAGAACACAATGCTATAATAATATCAAAATGAAGTTGTCTGACATTAAATATGGTGTACCTCAGGGCTCGTTTCTTGGCCCTCTACTTTTCTCTATATCGTTCACCTCTTGGCCAAATTATACGCAGTCATGGAATAAATATGCAGATGATACTCAGCTGTACGTGCCTATAAGTGCTGATGATTGTACTCAAATGACTACTTTAGAGACCTGCTTGGATGCTTTGAAAAATTAGATGTCACTAAATGTCCCCCTTTTAAATTTTGATAAAACTAGGATGCTAGTCTCTGGCCATACTAGAACCAGACACGAGTTTGATTAAGTAGCAATAACAATCAACAACTCTGTGATCTCACAAATGGTGGCAGCCAAAAATCCTGGTGTTACATTTGATCCCAGCCTTTCATTTGATAAGCACATTAAAGAAATCACCAAGACTGTTTTTTTAACTTATATTACATAGCTAAAATTCAGTGTTTCCTGTCAATGGCTGATGCAGAGGTGCTAATACATGCATTTGTTTCATTCAGACTTGATTACTGTAATTTTCTGTTTCAGGTCTCCCACATGCTAGTACTAAAAAAAAGTCTTCAAAATGCTGCAGCTAGAATCCTAACGAAAACTAGAACATTTGACCATATTATACCAATTCTTGCCCCCCCCCCCTTCATTGGCTTCATATCCATGTTCCTATCCATGACTTCAAAGTGCTTCTGCTGACTTATAAAATCCTAAATGGATTTGCCCCATCATAACTTTCTGATCTCCTTAAACTGTACATTCCATCTCGAGTGCTCTGCTCTCAAAATACAAGGCTCCTATGTGTACCCAAAGTTAAAAAGAAGTCATCTGGTTGCAGGGCCTTTTCCTATTGGGCCCCACTCTTGTGGAATGACCTGCCTGCTGCTGCCAGCAATCAGTTTGTTGAATCCTTTAAATCCAAACTTAAAACTGGTCTTTTTTGCCTTAGCCTACAATTACTTGCCTTTAAGTTGAGTACTTCATGGTGCATGGTGGGCCTGTTCGCGTCTCAATGACTTCATCAAGCACTGTTCTGTTGACGAGACTATAAAGTATAGATTATTGACTATTGCAAACTTTTCTCTTCCCTCACGTCTTTCCTCTCTCTGAATGGTGTCTTCTCCTTTCTCTTCTCCTGTGTATGTAAATGGTTTGATGTGAGCCTCCCCCGAGTGCATGTGTAGTCTGTCCTCCTCCCAGGTCTCCATTGTGATGGTGGTCACCACCTGGACATTGCTTGGAATCCACCTCATCACATGTTTTATAGCTTATAAATCCAAATATTTTTTTTATCCTGTTTCAATGTTAAATCTTTCTGTCACTCTGATGTGACTAATGTTTTTTTTTCTTGTCCCTTCTCCCGTGTATGTGAATGGTGAGATATGAGTCTCCCCTGTGTGCATGTGTAGTCTGTCCTCCTGCTGGGTCTACATGGTGATGGTGATCAAATGGCTAATGCCATAGGCTGTTCCAGTGGCATCTGGACACTGCTTGGCATCTTCATCATCATATTCTTCACATATCTTATAATTCCATTATAATTCTGTTATCTTCTTTCAACGTTGTATAACCTTGTTATTCTGCACTACAACACCTGCTACTAGTCTGCATGAATTTGACCTACTAAACGTTAGCGTTTGATATATCAATTACATACATTAACCTTGTTGTGCTGGACTACACCTGCTATTAGTCTGCTATTGTCTTCACTGTCCTTTGTTTTTCTCGACAACCATTCCTCCATGCATAATAACCACCAAGACTGCTGGATCCCAGGGCCCTCTTAAGAAGCGAACGCTTAAAATGTATCCCTATTATTTGCACAGGTGACTCATATGACAACAAATTGAATGTGTTTTTTTAAAGGTGACTGATGACATATATGAAATGTGTGCTCTCAGTTGTAGAAGCAAATCTATATTTTTGTATTAACACAGGCAAACTGCATGAGTACATACGGGTACTGTAGACAATGATAACAGCCAATGAAATGCGCTGAAATTGACATGTGGTCGTGCGTATATAAAAGTGTGCATCTGTCAATAAAGTTTCTCTTTCTACGTTGATTCCGGTAAGAGCAGAACTGACGCCCCACTGTGTATTTATTCTTCCGTAAAGTTAGCATTTATTTCGGTCTAGCACTGGGTATGCACGCCAGAATCGCTGAACAATTCAACTCTGACAACAGGTTATGGGCCCAGAGTTACCCAGATAGTTATCAAGCGATTTGCCACTGAGAGAAATATTGTAACGTACCGCGTGTGTCGGTTAGCATGCTAGCACCATGAGTAGAAGGGTCGCCGAGTCAAATAGCAGGGGCGAAAGACTCAGGCTGGAAAGATCGAGTAGCCGTTGGTCTCGACTAGTTTTTGACGGAGATGTAAATAACTATGAACTGTGGGAGACGAAATATTTTGGATCATTTTCGGTTACAAGGGCTAAAGGACACTATTTTAAATGAGCCTACCGACGATGATGGACGGGCAGTAGATGGAGCGAAAAATGCCGAGGTCTATGCGGAGCTAATCCAGTTTCTGGATGATAAAAGCTGGGCGCTGGTAATGCGGGAAGCAGCGGACGATGGGCGGAAAAAAGCTGAAAATGCTGAGAGACTAGTATGCAGGTAAAGGGAAGCCGCGTGTAATTAGCCTGTATACAGAACTGGCGTCACTTCAAAAGTCGAGCAGTGAGAGTGTGACTGAATACGTTAAACGCGCAGAGAGACATCACCGCATTAAGAAACGCTGGTGAGACATTGAGTGATGGACTGTTAGTAGCAATGATTTTGAAGGGACTACCAGAATCATTCAAACCGTTCGATATTCATGTCACGCAAAGTGATGTGACGATGCCTTTTGCCGAATTCAAAACGAAACTACGGAGCTACGAGGACACTGAGAAAATGCGCACAACAGCATCCGACGACAACGTCATGAAGGCGCGAGTGCAGCCGAGTGCGAGACCCGCTCTGGCGAGTGCTGGTGATCGGGGAGCCGCGAGTGCGGACATAGTGGGCTTCAGATGTGGCCTGAAAGGACACAAAGCCAGAGCATGTCAACGCAAGCAGCGGTGTAGTCGGTGCAAAAGCACCACACATCGGGGCGCAACCTGCAGACGGAGACAGCGGCGGGACGACGCGCGACAAGTGTCCGAGGAGGCGAGCAACAAGGCGTATGCATTGCTGACGAGGACGCGGAGATCCAGCCAGGGCGCAGTGTCAAGATGAGAGGTCTGATGGTGGACACGGGAGCAACTTCACATATCATCACGGATATAGCAAAGTTCAAGAAATTCGACGACAGGTTCCAGGCCGAGACACACTGCATGGAGTTGGCTGATGGCACAAGGAGCCACGGAATCGCAAAGCGCAGAGGAGACGCGGAGGTGTGCTTGATCGACAGCAGAGGGCGACACCACAACACGACGCTGAGACGGGCGTTGTACGTCCCCTCACACCCGCAGGACATCTCTTCTGTGAAAGCAGCTACTTCCAGCGGAGCGACCGTAATCTTCAGGAAAGGAAATGACGTTCTACGAGACAGAGACGGTACACAATTCCACATCCACGAGCATAACAGACTATACTACTTGCACACAGTAAATGATGAATGTGATGACCAATGTAAAGCATGTTTTGATATACAGACTTGGCATGAGATTCTAGGGCACTGTAATTACGATGATGTTCAGAAATTACAAAATGTTGTTGATGGTATGACAATCAAGGGCAAAGTAGACAAAACTGCCCTACATTGCGAAGTGTGCACTCAGTGAAAATATATTGTAGCGTGCATGGATAAGCAGACACGTTGGTCCTTGACTAACGGGTCGGACCCTTTAGTCGACTGGTTAACGTCACTTGCGGAGTGGGAGACACGGGTTCGCGTCCCGGCTGTGGCGACGATCTCCCAAACTCCCCCCCGAATTCGCTACATTGGCGTCAGAAGTGGGATGGTGAGACCGTGAGGTCATCGGAAGCGCGTGCGCCCAGAGGCGTGAGGGAGCTGATAACCCCGCGCTTCCCGAAGGAGAGGGGGTAGTGTAACGTGCATGGATAAGTAGACACGTAGGTCCTTGACTAACTGGTTGGACCCTTTAGTCAACTGGTAAACGTTGTCGCTTGCGGAGTGGGCAATACGGGTTCGCGTCCCGGCTGCGGCGGTTCCGGGGTGCCCCCTTAATTCGTTGCAAACAAAATGTTGCATGAGTAGCTGAAGAAAAAGAGTTTTTGCAAAATCCAGCTGATCATTGTGTTTACACAAGGGAAACAGAAAATGAGAAAGTGATAATTATAATATGGGTTGATGACTTGATTATTGCTGCCAGTGATGAAAATGCACTGAAGGTTGTAAAGGAGATGCTCACAGCAAAATTCAAGATAAAAGACTTGGGTAAATTGAAACGTTTTCTTGGTATCGATTTTGACCAGTGTGATAAACATGTGAAAATGTCACAGAAGAGGTATGTGGAAAAAATGCTAGAAAGGTTTGACATGCAAGATTGTAAACCTAGAGCAACACCCTGTGAACAAAAACTGAACTACACTAATGATGCAGAAATGTTGAGTGATGCCAGAAAATACAGAGATAGTAGGTAGTCTAATCTATCTGACTACATGTACGAGACCCGATGTAAGTTTTATAGTAAGTAAACTGTCACAGTACTTTACTGAACCAACAGAAGAGCAATGGATTACTGTAAAACATGTACTGAGATATCTGAAAGGCACAACTGACAAAAGGTTGTGTTACAGGAAATGTGACGATGAGAAACTGTGGCTACAAGCGTACAGTGATGCAGATTGGGCGGCTGACATAACTGACAGACGCAGCATAACTGGTTATTGTATAAGCCTATATGAAAATGGTCCTTTGGTTTCATGGAAAACCAAAAAGCAGCCCACTGTTGTACTGTCCACTTGTGAGGTAGCGTATATGGCGTTAGCTGCAACTACACAAGAGTGTATGTACCTAGTACAACTACTAGAAGGTATTGACAGACGTCAGTACGCACCACCTAAGGTCTATGAGGATAACCAAGGTGCAATAGCGTTGGCAAAGAATCCTGTAAGCAGACGGAGATGTAAGCACGTTGACATAAAGTATCACTTTGTAAGGTCAGCTGTGGATGATGGAAAAATAAGTCTGGAGTATTGCCCAACAAACCAGATGGTAGCAGATGTTATGACGAAACCCGCAACAAAAATTAAGTTGATTAAGTTTGCAAAGTTTATGTTTGGAGAGTAACCATGTAAGGGAAAGGTTACATGATGCGAGGTAGAAAACCTTATGATGTTTTGAGTTAACAAGATGAACAACGTGAGAGAAAGTGGGGGTGTTGACATATATAAAATGTGTGCTCTCAATTGTAGAAGTAAATCTATATTTTTGTATTAACACAGGCAAACTTCATGAGTACATACGGGTACTGTACGATGGACAATGACAACAGCCAATGAAATGCGCTGAGATTGACATGTGGTCTGTGCATATATAACAGTGCATCTGTTAATAAAGTTTCGCTTTCTACGTTGATTCCGGTAAGAGTAGAACTGACCCCCACTGTGTATTTATTCCTCCGTAAAGTTAGCATTTATTTCGGTCTAGCACTGGGTATAATAACAGTGACAATTATTTATTTTTTTCGTCTTCTGTAATATTCAATGCCTGCAATGTTTTTTCATGCTGATCCTGATATGAAGAATGATTATTATCTACTAAACGTACAGGTGTTTAGTACTATACTATATCTAACATTGCTCTCTCAAAGAAGTCTTGAAGTACACTGAGGGCTAGTGCAGAGCGCACCACCGTTTATACTGTGATGGCACAGCAAGTACAGAGAGAGTACACCCATTTTTTTTTGTATCAGGTGCGCTGTGAGTGGACAGTTCCATGCTTATTTTCTCCACAATCATTTGGTGACCCCCGGAAATTAACTTGGGAGTCCCAGGTTGAGAACCAATGGGACAGATGTTCACCGCCAGTAGTGGGTAAAGAAACTTTCCTCAAGCAATGCTACTACTGGAAATATATAAAGCTTGGGTCTCATGTTGCATAAAATGATCCTTCCAATAACAATTCAAGTTTAAACAGTTAGTTGAGGACCCCTCCCCCCCAATTTGTTACATTTCATCAAAAAAAAAAAATAAACAGCAAACTTTAAGATGACCAACATCATCAATATTTAATAACATTAAACCTTCTATGGTGAAAAAAGTCAAAATTATTGGAGAGAGACTTTGTTTAAAAGTTACTACACTGTAAATTCTAACAAGTTTATTTTAAAAAAAAATAGGAAACTGATTACCTTGGGGAAAGTAAGTAAATTAACTTGTGTCAATTTATGTAAAATCATTTCACATAAAATTGTTACACATCACATGACACAAGTTTATATACTTACTTTCCCCAAGGTAATCGTTTCCTTATTTTTTTAAGTAAACTTAACTTGCTAGAATTTACAGTGTATCCTATGTACTTCTTACTTCCTGTTATTCCGAAAATACGTTTTTAGCACCACGTTTAGAAAAATCAAATGTGCCTGTCCCCTGTCAGCCAATGGACCCCGATGGCCACAAGAGGCGCTAGTCCGTCACTGTCCGTCAAATCATGAATGATTCCAGAGTTTGTTGTTTCTTTGATATTCAGAGAAAACCTGTTTTTAAGGGGGTTGTAAACAGACAAAGGTTACAGTAAACAGTATTTCTTGAATGGAAAAAGCTAACAATGTATTGGAAATCTTCTCCCAAAATCTAGGTGTCAGGTGGAGTAAAAATGCATTAGAAAGTGTGTGTGTTTGTGTGTGTGTGTGTGTGTGTGTGTGTGTGTGTGTGTGTGTGTGTGTGTGTGTGTTCATGAGGGCATTTGGCTTCAACAGGACGGTGCTCTCCAGCTTCCTACTGTTATGTAATCTGATAGGGAGAATCCAAGCTGCTACACTGACATCCAGTCTCAATCCATAACAGACACGCACTCACACAAACATGCTCAATTTTTGCTTCCTTTCATTATACACAAACTGGTTATTGCCATATGTTGTTGTTGTCTGCCAATTGTCTGTGTGTGTGTGTGTGTACATGCTTGTATGGAAAAAATGTGGTTACAAAATGGATACACACACACACGTGTTTGTTTTACCGTTCTAGTTCAGACAGAATATTTTTTGAGGACAAAGTTGAGTTTTTAACAAGGGAGGACATTTTTGCAAAGTGGAGACATTTTGGCCAGTCCTCCCTCAAGTCAGGCGAGGGTTAGGACTCCAGTTCAGGGTTAAGATAGAAATATAGGACTATTTTAAGGTTATTTTAAGGGTTAAGATCAGGCATAAAGTAGGGGATGAAAGTGGTAAATGTGGATCTTCACACAAACACACGCACGCACGTACACACACACACACACACACACACACAGAGGGTTTAGTGTTTTGTAATCTGGAGAGCACCTGACAGTGACAAGTGCCTGAGAAATAAAGCCCTTATTAACATATGGAATACGATTTCAATTAATATTCATAAAGAAGACAGTGTGCATATCATCGTTCCAGCCTCTGAATAAAGGCACAGGACTTAGTTAGTCTGCAAAGTCTGGATCATCATTTCCTTCAAAAACGCTACTCTGATAACAGAAAGCCAGTACCACACACACACCACACACACACACACATACAAACTCGCATGCATGCACGTGCACACGCACAAACACGTACACACGTACACACACATCTGTTTAGCTTGTTAGCAAGAATGAGAGTAATGAATGCAGAGTGTATTTGTGTTTGGAATCTTAATGAAAGCCTGAAAGTGGTCAGGTGGGAATAAGCCTAATCACTGTGTATACCAATACACCATCACAACACGAACACAAAGGCACACACACACACACACACACACACACACACACACACACAAATACCAGAAAGCATACCATTCCCTGAGACACCATTCAAACCTCAAGTACCTCCCTCTTCTCTCCTTTCCAGTCTTTCACCTCTTCTCTCGGTTTCAGCTGGTCTTTTACCCTCTTCTGCCATTTTCTGTTATCTGTTCGACTGCACATTTCCTGCCCATCACTCCAACAAAAAATTCCTCCTTTCCTACCACACCTCATCGATTACATTTTTAAACTACAGCTACAGCCCCCTGGATGCCCATTAACAGTGTGTATGGGATGGGATGGGGGGGGGCTTTAGAGGAAGGAGGGAGGGAGGGAGAGAGAGAGAGAGCTCTAATATCAAGTCAATGTGATACGTTCATGAGGAGTTTTAAATCCACTCATAGTCACTTAGGACATACCTTTAAACATACCTAAGAAGATTTTTTTTAAAATCCTAAACCTAAAAAACCTAAAACCCTTTAAAAAAAAAGAAAAAAGAAAAAGCATACCTTTAAAAAAGGACATACCTTTATAATTTAGTTTAGTGTATGTATATTCTATGTTCCTTATAGTTCTGAATATTCCAGGCAGTAGACAAGGTTAACGTTACAACAAAAGATCAAGCAACGTTTTTATTGATTTGTTATTTTTCACAGCTGTGTAGCTGTGTTCAGATGAATCCTGCAGGCCTCCCAGCTCCCCAGATTTCCTTCAACAGTCTTGTCCATCCAGTCAGAAGGCAGTGGCTCCAACACCTATTTTGTCACTAACATTGAACTTACGCTTTGATTTTGTTGACTTGTGCTTGAAAATGACTATGAAGGATTTAAACTTTTCACCTAACTTATCTTGGAAAACAAACATCAGTACTAAGAAACAAAATGCTGCCGGTTTTTGTTTCAGAGACAATATGGCATATGAATACTGACACCTGTGCAGACCACCGATGTCGCTTGTTAAGCTGCATGATATTTATCTATTTATTTATTCACACATTCATGCACTTACTTCCCCCTGAGTTGTTTCAACACATGCTTTTCAGACATACTATGTATGTAATGCATGCATATTATGCAGCAATAGTTACAGTGGCCGTCTTCAAGATTTCCACTGTCCACTGCTTGATTTCCATCTTCTGCTAGTGGACCAGCCTTCACGCTTCTCTCTAGTTGGTCCACCAGAGAGGAAGTTCTGTCTTTTCCTCTCTAGTGAACCGATCACTGCACGGTACCTCAGTAAATGTCCGGTACTATCTTGTGTTAATAAACTATCCTTGTTGGACCAATCAGAGCTTCTCCCTAATTTTTTCTCGTTAAGGGTCAGACTGTCTCCATCTTTTAAAATGCAAACACTCTCAGATGCAAAGGCTTTTATGACTGGACAGTGAGGATTATCATTTTACAACATTGTCAGTGACAGATGGTAACGAAATGGACATCTGTTTCTATGAAATTATGGTTTTAGAGTAGAACCAGAAGTGTTGACAGGTGTGAACACATTTTTGTGAGTTTTGTGCTGTTTTTACAACAATAATAAGATATATATACGTATATCCCCCCTTTTCTCCCAATTGTACTTGGCCAATTACCCCACTCCTCTGAGCCATCCCGGTCTCTGCTCCAGCCCCTCTGCCGATCCGGGAAGGGCTGCAGACTACCACATGTCTCCTCCGATACATGTGGAGTCGCCAGCCACTTCTTTTCACCTGACAGTGAGGAGTTTCACCAGGGGGACGTAGCACGTCGGAGGATCACACTATTCCCCCCAGTTTCCCCTCCCCGCCATATGGGTGCCACAACCGACCAGAGGAGGCGCTAGTGCAGCGACCAGGACACATACTCACATCCGGCCTCCCATCCACAGACACGGCCAATTGTGTCTGTAGGGACGCCCGACTAAGCCAGAAGTAACACGGGGATTTGAACCACCGATCTCCATGTTGGTAGGCAATGGAATAGACCGCAACACTACCAGGATGCCTAAAACACTATATTTTACAAGAAATGAAATAAATTAACTCAATCTGCCAATGAAACAGACCTATCGGTAATATTTTCAGTGGAAGGGAGCTGGAGGCATCTTTTCATGCTCACTAGTATCCTGATTTAATGCTGGCACATAAAAAAAAATCTCACATCCATCTTGCAACAAGCTGCATAAGCTATTTTCCCAACTGGGCTAATCCTGAAAAACAAACACACAAAAACTACAGCATTTTTCACATGTCAACTGTATGAAAGTATAATACATGTTTATAACCATTCAACGGTTTGTATGTATGTACACCCATGTAATCACAATGAATCCAGCACACCCCTTCACACACGCACACACACACACAGAGTCACTGTTTCCCGTCAAGGGATGGAGGGAGACTAGTCTAGACTAACTAAGCAACTCAGAGTCCCAATCACATCAGTTCTAATGTGATGCAGGAAATTATAAAATATTTCTTCCAGTACAGCAAGAATAAATAGGTTTCAGTCAAGTTAAGAAGATAATCCAGTTGCAGCCTGCAAGTAAAGGTTAGCTTATAGCTCAACGCACATGTAAATGCACACAGAAGCAAACAAGCACACATGCAGTTCAAGCAGATTGGCTTTTTGAGCGGCTTTCGGGAGATGTAAGATAGATAAAACCTGCTAGTGCACCCTGAGGCAACAGATTAGGTATTCACACACACACACACACACACACACACACACACACACACACACACACACAACTGCACACACCCACATCCATCCGAGCAAACCTACATACATAAACTGACAAAATCATCAATCCAGTTTAAGCATGACCATGTCCGTGGCT